>NC_036845.1:19258593-19408550 GCF_002910315.2 Salvelinus sp. IW2-2015
GATCCTCCAAATACAAAGAAACTCCACAAAGTGGTAAAAACAGCAGGGAAAAACAAACCTCAAAAGACTACTCAAAAATACAAGCACTAAACCAGAGAACCTCTGGAAAATCCAATAAGAGAAATATGTTCACAACAAGGCTGGGGCTGGGTGCTAACATACAAACAGAGGATACCGTGAGACAAGCTCAAGCCATCGAACCGGGTACTAAGGGAGGTCCTGCCAATCGGTTGTTTGTTCCCAAGGCAGCAAGRTCCCAAGTCCTTCTGTGGGGGCACTCCTCTCGCCTCACCTGTCACCTGGGCGTAGGTCGCACCTTGGAGTTCATTCAGCGTAAGTTCTGGTGGCCACCATAAGAGAAGACGTTGCCACTTTCGTCAAGGCCTGTYCCGTGTGCTGCCAGGGCAAATCTTCTCACCTCCGCCCTTCAAGGACTCCTTCACCCTTTATCTATTCCCCACCGACCCTGGTTCCATATCTCGTTGGACTTTATTACTGGCCTTCCTCCGTCCCATGGTAATACTACTATCCTAGTCATCATCGACAGGTTTTCTAAGGCGGCCAGGTTTTTTCCCTTGACCAAATTACCTTCTGCCAAGGAAACAGCTGAGTTGGTGATTAACCATGTGTTCCGAGTAAATCTTCTCACCTCCGCCCTCAAGGACTCCTTCACCCTTTATCTATTCCCCACCGACCCTGGTTCCATATCTCGTTGGACTTTATTACTGGCCTTCCTCCGTCCCATGGTAATACTACTATCCTAGTCATCATTCGACAGGTTTTCTAAGGCGGCCAGGTTTGTTCCCTTGACCAAATTACCTTCTGCCAAGGAAACAGCTGAGTTGGTGATTAACCATGTGTTCCGAGTCTTTGGCATTCCGCAAGATATGGTTTCCGACAGAGGTCCCCAGTTCGCCTCAAGGTTTTGGAAGGCCTTCTGCCAACTCATAGGGGCCACGGCCAGTTTATCTTCAGGGTACCATCCGGAGTCCAACGGCCAAACCGAGAGGATGAATCAGGAGCTGGAAACCACCCTCAGATGTATGGTTTCTAACAACCCGTCCACATGGTCATCCTTCATTGTTTGGGCCGAGTACGCGCACAACACCTTGTGCTCCTCCTCCACTGGTATATCCCCGCATGAGTGTCAGTTTGGCTATGCTCCTCTATTGTTCCCGGACCAGGAGGCAGAAGTCAGAGTGCCTTCAGCCTCGAGGTTCATCAGACGCTGTCGGCTTACGTGGAAGAAGGCCCGTCTTAATCTTCTGCGTTCCTCACAGCAGTACCAGCGACAAGCCAACAGACGTCGCCGTCCCGGTCCTACCCTGTACCCYGGCCAGAGAGTATGGCTCTCAACAAARRACTTACCGCTAMGGGTGGAGTCTCGYAAGCTGTCCCAGAGATTCATCGGTCCCTTTAAGATTGCCAGGAGAGTCAATCCCGTTACTTTTCGCCTGCACTTACCCAGATCCCTTAAGATCAATCCAACATTTCACATTTCTTTATTAAAACCTGTTGTTTTTTCTCCCCTTATCCCGGCAGGCAGACCTCCCCCTCCGCCCCGTGTCATCGGAGGCCAGTCGGCTTATACCGTCCACCGGATACTGGATTCCCGCCGGGTGCAGCGGTCCTGGCAGTATCTGGTGGACTGGGAAGGCTACGGTCCCGAGGAGCGCTCCTGGGTTCCTGCCAAGGACATACTGGACCCTGACCTCATTCGTCAGTTCAGGGCCCTCCACCCTGAGAAGGCTGGTAGGAACGTCAGGAGCCGTTCCTAGGAGGGGGATTCTGTCAGGTTTTGGCCAGGACTGTTCAGGTTTTGGTCACTAGATGTCCCCATTGCACCTTTTTTGTACCTTTTGTTTTTTCCTTGCTCTAATTATTGTTTGCACCTGTGTGTCGTTCCCTTGTTAGTATTTAAACCCTGTGTGTTCCTCAGTTCTTTGCTCAGTGTTTGTATGTTAGCACCCAGCCCCAGCCTTGTTGTGAACATATTTCTCTTATTGGATTTTYCAGAGGTTCTCTGGTTTAGTGCTTGTGTATTTTTGAGTAATCTTTTGAGGTTTGTTTTTCCCTGCTGTTTTTACCACTTTGTGGAGTTTCTTTGTATTTTGGAGGATATCCATTTTGTGCCTCTTGGCTTTATTTTTGGACGTGGTGGATTTATATTCTTTGCCTGAAGATCTTGTCCTTTTATTAAACCACCATTTCTAGTACTGCTGAGTCTGCCTCATCTTCTGGGTTCTGCCGACTATTAGTGACTGTTTCTCTCACCGGGTCCTGACATAATGTGTCTGTTTTTTTTTTTTACTCAATAGTTAACAATAGTCGTTGTAAACTCAGAACGTATAGCTTCAAAAGAATACCTCTAGCATAATAAAGAAAATGAATGAAGGATTGTGCCTTTAAAGGACTGGAAAGAATCATAGCCCCATTTGAACTGAATTGCAAAAGGAAAAGCAGTGAGAACTGCCTTGGTGTGCAGTTGACAAGTCGGTGTCATCTCTACATGAGATCCCATCAAATACTTTATGGTGCAATCAGGAGAGGAAAGTAGAAGCAACAGCAATACTATTTAATGTCATAAATCACATTACTTAAACATCCCATTAAAAAGCATGACTATTTTGATATTTCGACTAAACTCATTTCATTGCATGATGCATTTATAACCGTGTATAGTTGTCCCTCTGTGGAACATCTCCTCTAGAGCATGCTCTGTGATCTACTTCTATTCCTTTCACTCTGAATGATCTTCCAGCTACTGACTGGCATGGTGCTCTTGTTCTATACAGCATCTGGCTCTGTCATGTTGCTATGCTGTTTAGATGCCAGTATGGCCAATATGTAGGTCTGTGCAGGTGCTACAGGGTTTACTACTCTCCAGAGCAGGATAACAGAAAGAGTTAATGGGTGACTCAACACAATGGATCTTATCACTCTCTGGCCTTGCTTGAAGACACAAACATGTGGTTTATGTTTCTGCCCTGTGGTTTATGTTTCTCTCTTTCTTTTCGCCTTTTTTTTGGGGGGGGGGGGATTTTTTATATTTGGTATTTTCCACTCCCAGAATTCCTCTCAAGCTGCGAGTGAAATGTGTTTTCCTCTCTCTGAAAAGGGGAAGAATAGAGAATGAGATGTATGGAGGTGAAGTGGCTTAAATTAGCACACCTGTTGGTAATTTATCACACATAAACCTCACACCTAATTTTCACACCTGTAGCTCAATGTGCTGTGAGTCCCAGTAATTCACTCCCACATGGTGTTTGAGTGTGGCACATGGTGTATGAGTCCTGGGTTTCCCCGCAACGCCCGGCTCGGAATGAGAGGAGAGGGGACATGACAGCCTATGAAGAGTGGACATGTGCGTGCATGCTTGGCATTTTTGCACCACATGTAGCATGGCTCAGTCTGGCATCTTCCATCCCCTCCTTTGCTCGTACTGCTTTTACTCTACTAGCCATGGATACTTTAGGTTCTTCACATCTGAAGGAAAAGGTGGATGGATACCAAGATTCTCCTTGCTATGTGGCGTGAAAATAAACATCCCTGAGGGCTGGGGTCTATTTGAGGCATCCCAAACAAGCAAAAACATCCACACAAATGAACACACACTACACACTTACACACACACACACAGGGCTCTAAATGAACATCCCTGAGGGCTCGGGTCTATTTGAGGCATCCCAAACAAGCAAAAACATCCACACAAATGAACACACTACACACTTACACACACACACACAAACACAGGGCTCTAAATGAACATCAATTGGTAGCACTGATGCCTCCAACCCCCCAAAATGTAGGAGCACAACATAACATTTAGGAACACAAGAAAAGCAGATTTTTTAATTGATTGAGATAGAATTCATATAGACCCAATACAGGCTTTATCTACTTCTGAAGCACAATGATGTGCCCTAGACACAAATAAAGATATTGTTTATTATAAAAAGCTGAAACGTTTATACAAACACCTGCAAGCCAAGATTTACTGCAGATAAAAAAATGTTTAACTGAACAGCTTCAATGTGCCTTGGCATAGATTCTACAAGTGTCTGGAACTCTATTGGAGGGATGCGACATTCTTCCATGACAAATTCCATAATTTGGTGTTTTCAATTGGGTTGAGACGGTGACACACAGTCTTTCAAAGTAACTGAGACCTCTTCTTCTAGGCATGGTAGCCAAAATAATGGGCAACTCTGCATTTTAATAATGACCCCTAAGCACGATGGGACGTTAAATGCTTAATTAACTCAGGAACCACACCTGTGTGGAAGCACCTGCTTTCAATATACTTTGTATCCCTCATTTATTCAAGAGTCCTTTATTTGGGCAGTTACTGTATATGATCAGACTGGTAACAGATCAGGTGTGGTATTACTCATGAAGCACAGCTGAGTGAGCATGCATTTAAATCATTAGCATTTTTTTATTTTACTGGACTGACGTTGTCTGCATCTGACAGTCAGTTTCAGCAGAGGGAGGGAGCAGCAGAGGGTCCTCCTCTCACCATCCCTCCGCCGAGACTGACCGTGACCAAAAAAGGGGACGCCCACTGGGCACACACACTGGTTGAATCAACGTTGTTTCCAAGTCATTTCGATGGAATTACATTGAACCAACGTGGAATAGACGTTGAATTGACGACGGTGCCCAGTGAGCACGCTCTTCTAGCTGATGGTGGAACTGGAGTCGTAACCCCATTATTTCAGCCTCATGCGCTAGTATTAACAATGCAAGACTTTCAATACATATTGCTATTCGTTCATTGCAGTGCTGGTTAAAGTGCGAGTGGACGAAGGGAGAAACTCATTTTCTGGCTTATAAAAGTGTTGACAATTTTTTTTTGACAGTTCTAAATACAAACGTAAACATGAACTGCTCTTAAAAACAGCAGCTCTTTGCTGTATCCCTGACAGTTTCTCCCTACTTAGTACATAACGTTCTGAGAACCATATGTTTCTTAGAACGTGGTTGTCCTATGATTATTTTGCATACAACCTTTCCACAACTTTCTGGGAATAGTTATTTTCTTGGTATTTCATTACTTCAACCGAACGTTTCCTAAAAGTTCAAACATGGTTACATTTCATTTCAATTTTGATAATGTTCTAGGAAAGTTCTCCAACTTGTGTGACATTGAGAATGTTCTCAAATAGTTCAGAGAATGTAAAGAAACAAAGTTCTTCTGTGGGAATTTCAGTACTTCAGCATAACGTTTCCTACAGGCTTCCTCATCGTTCTATTTAAATTCATGTTCTCATTGTTCCGAGAACGTTAAGAAAATGTTCCATAAAAACCACAAGAAAACTTTAGTGACATTCAGAGAACGTTCTAAGAATGTTATTTAAAAACATACATTCCGTTCTGAGCATCAACAAAACGCTCTCTATCCTCTATCTTGTTAAGTGTGTTCTGGTGTGTTGGCCTCACCCACTAATTTCCCACACCTGATCCCACACCTGATCTTAATGAGTGCTTGTTTCCTTTTAAATGGGGTCTGTTTGAAAACCAAAAATAAGCTAGCAGTGTTATTAAAAGTCTTAGTGAAACATTCAGTGAAAGTTAAGGAAGTAATTTAAAAACCTCCAAATAACCTATAATATCCATTCTGAGATCATTAATAAAATCTACCAGGAAAACTTTCAAGGAACAAGAGTAAAACGTTATCAACCTAAAAATCAACGGTCCCAGAAGAAGGTGAAATGTTCACTTCCGTTTCACCGGTCGGGAAACGTATGGCTTCGTTCCCAGAACCAATGGTAAACCAAAAATGTACGTTCCCACATCTTCCAAGGAACCTAATGTGCTAGCTGGGTCTCTAGTCTTGGTTTTACAACCTTTGAAATCTCATAGTATCAGCGCTCGAGGAAGCTGCAGACACGGTAATCTGAGCTATCTGATTAGCCAGCCGTAGGCCTATAGGTGCACTTGATTTGCTCTCCGGGCCCGAGGGGTATGGCACTCGGAGGCAGTGGTACAGCAAAGCCTAATCATAACAACAATTATTCTGGTAAACATTTTTTGCGCAAAATATTTAGGAGCATATGCGACCAAAATGGTTGCACTTTAGAGCCCTGCACACACACTGTGTACATAGTCACACTGACTATCACTACGGCCCTCCCTCTCTCCACTGGGTGAACATGAACCGTGCCACACAGTTTTACCTCATTAACCCTTTAACAAGATACAACCTCACACCCCCGCTCGGCCCTGCGGCCTGGAGGGAGATCTGAGGTGATCCACAGGGTCAAAAGTGGAGCGCTCCACAGGGGGGGACGATGGCTGAGACACGGTCTTACTTTCACACATGGTCCACGCCACAAAAAGCCAACTTCAAAGCATCGTTCCCCGGCTCCAATATCTCCAATCCCACCACCACCTTTCACTCGAGAGTGAGAATTGCACCGCATTGGGTTTTCAAACTTTAGTAATTGAGGACTGTTTCTTACCCTTAACAGATAGACTTCATGGTATGTTACCTGTAAAAAAAATATTTTAAAAAATCTACCAATTTTTAGAGCTCAATTCATATAGTCCCATTTCTACCACATTCTTGTTGAGATATGCCTTTTATATCTCCGTGCACATGAGTTTGAGTAGACGTTTGCCAATGTGGGTGGACTTCTATTTTAATAAATCCATTGAATATATACCATCACAACGAAATCCATTATTCATTTGTTTTAGGCAGGTCCTAAGAAACAGACTAATAATTTATTTTCAAAAGAATAGAATGGCATATTTTGAGTTGAATTATGTTGCTGGTCTGTGCAGCCTATATGCTACATGGCTGTGCCATGCACATGAAATCAATAGTTAGTGTTCATTAAACAGACAAGACACTTAGGCTACCCTGATCACAGTCAACACAGACGTTGATTCAATGAAACAAAATCACATTGATTGATTAAGACGAGTCATAGGCTTTTGGTCGGGAGTAGGCTACTAAGCAACTGCGAGTGAAGAGCAACATAATCCACTTGTTAAGCTACATAACATGCTGGCCAATGTTCGCCAGTGCTAATACATGAGCCAACTAGACAAGATGATCGTGAGCAGCGTTCACCTCAACATAGCTAACATTTCTACAGCCTAATTGTAGCCTAACCAATATTCAAATGTGGATTTATCAAGACGAGTCCCCACGCTTGTCTCAAAAAAGCGTGAAACGGTGCTGAAATAGTTGAACGCGCGCGGCGGGTAGGCTGTTGCTTCAAATGTATTCTAACAATTGGATGACTTTCATCCTGAGTTTAAGTCAGGAAAAATGTGATGACTTAAATTGCATTAGCCTACTTTATTCCAATATTTCCGTAATTCAGTGATATTTAGTGGAACAGTAATTCTTTATGGATACATCCAGTTGTGGTTAAGAAAACACTGCAGGCGGTGGGCTATGAGAAAAGATGGGTGAAGTGACATGCCTCGCAAAGTTTAAAACTGGCAGGAGAATGTCCTATGTTGCTATGTCTTGCTTGTTCTATGTTGCTATTGTCTATATTGTAATTGTTTTTAATAACCTGCCCAGGGACTGCGGTTGAAAATTAGCCGGCTGGCTAAAACCGGCACTTTTACTGAAACGTTGATTAATGTGGACTGTCCCTGTAAAAATAAAATAAATAAATAAAATTTAAATAAATAAAATAAATGGTAGTAACTGGCGCTGCCTAGCAAACATTAAGAGCGTAGTGCGTGTCAATGCCGCCTCAGCATTACGGCTACATTTCATACCGTAGGCAGAACTTTACTGCAATCATGACTAGGTCGGTTGGCGCAAAATAAAAGTAGAGGCTTTATCACTGGCAATACCTTTCATATATAAAGAAAATTGAGCAAAAAGTTGGTGGGATGCTAAAGTTGAAGGAAAAACATATTGGTCTGAAAGGTGTATAAGACTATATTAGAGAGCATTTCCCATAGAAGTAATGAAATCGGATGGCAAAGTACAGAAACATTTTTGAACACTCCGCACCTCTTGGGGCAGTATGGTATGTGCATTAGGTGTTCAAATTAGGATCGTGAACCATATGTCTAATTCACATGGATGGTTGGGATGGGCAACTGATGGGGTTGGGGGCCACAAAAAAATCTGAACTAATCACGAGGGGCTGCAGTGGCTAGCGGGTCTGCCTTTTGAGGGCCCTAAGTGAAAAAATGTTGCTTGAAATTTGAAACATTTGCAGTTTTACAGCTAATTTCCTGCAATTTATCACATTTTGCCATAGTTTGGAGAGAAATATTTGCAGTTTTGAATATGATATCTGAGTGAGAGTGACTAACAAAACCAATGGGGGCCACTCGGTCAGTAAATCGACCATGATTACTACAAGTTTAGATAGCTGGCTAGACTAACTTATCAATCTTTTTTTTTTTTGCTGACACAGGCGAGTGACTGTCAGTGACTGACATAACGAGAACAAAACTGATGATGCACAACCAAATTTCGAAATTGCACCTTGTGTATTCTACTATTCTAACTCAACAGTAAGTTGAGACCCGGACCGAGTTCCTAAAATAACGAACAAACAAAACGTGTTAGATAGGATAAATAATGCGATACGTGTAAATTAGGGGGTGGCTTCCATCCAAAGACATGGGTGGTATGTAAGCCCTTAGTGTCTTATTACAAAGAAGTCAACAGCCTAGAGTAGGATAAGTCCCTACCTGGCAGGTGTCAACATGCCACACTAATTACTATTACAAATTAACAACAAATGTGTTTTTTATGCAAGAGTTAACTGTTACACTAATTATCACTGAATTACGGAAATATTGGAATAAAATAGGCTAATGCAATTTAAGTCATCACATTTTTGCTGACTGAAACTCAGGATGAAAGTCATCCAATTGTTAGAATACATTTGAAGCAACAGCCTACCCGCCGCGTGTGTTCAACTATTTCAGCACCGTTTCACGCTTTTTTGAGACAAGCGTGGGGACTCGTCTTGATAAATCCACATTTATCTTGCACATTTATTTTTATGCTATTACCCAAGTCCCCGAGGCACTGGTTGTGCTAAGGAGTTATGATAACTCAAACCACAGGAGTCTCTTCTCTTGTCTAAACAATCCTGCCTGATGGAATTCCTAGCCCTGTTGTGGTAGGGTTACCATACAGCCCTAGAAAACTACACTCTTAAAAATAAGGGTTCCAAAAGGGTTCTTCTGCTGTCCCCATAGGAGAACCCTTTATGGTTCCAGTTAGAACCCTTTTTGTTTCCATATTTTCTTTGAGTTTCAAGTAGATAGACCATGTAAACCCTCTGTAAGGGATCTACATGGAACCAAAAGGGGTTCTACCTGGAAAAGAGTTGCAAAGGGGGGGTATATTACTGGAAGCTTGGTAAGTTTAGCAGTAAACTACTAGAATTTTGGTATCTTTCAAGGTTTTTATGTAATCTATCACAAGACATCTAGTGGCCCTTTTGAGTACTTCAGATTATCACATGTGTCTGTAATAATCTCTGTCCCTCGGTATGGCCTTATCACATGTAACACATATGAAATAAGATCATTTTTAAATAAAAAATATAATGACAAAGCTGAAAAAGCATTATCCTAAATACAAACCATCAATTTAGTGAATACCATTGATGTTAAATATGAGGGTTTCAGCATGAAATATTCTTCATATTTTTTTTATGTCAATATGTATTTGTTGTCAATGTTTAGGCATCAAACTGGTGGATTCAATATTTGGAAGATTTGGAAGAGTTAATGCTCTTTTCATTAATTTGGCTATTTTCTCTTGAACCATATGGTCTATCTACTAGAAACTCATGAAAAATATGGGCACAGATATAATAAATAAATGTCGTATATGAATACATTTTTATAAATTACCAAAGTTACTCAAGATTGCCATACATTTTCTGTTAATTACCCAAATTACTCAAGTTTCCTTTATCTTACCGGTAGGTTTGCAACCCTAACCTGGAACCAAAAAGGGTTCTGCAAAGGGTTCTCCTTTGGGGACAGCCATAGAACCCTTTTGGGTTCCAGATACACTCTTAGAAAAAAAGGTGCTATCTTCTCTACATACTTTCTCTACATCCTTAAAAGCTGATGGGTTTTTAGGTATAATCCTTCCCCTGGCTCTTACAAATTGTGTTAGTTGTTTTCAACCAAACACTGCTTGCTAAAACCATACACATACTGTACAGTGTGTGTGTGTGTGCGCATGTACAAGCGACTGTGCTTTAAGGATGATACCCAGCCCTAAATTGTCCATTACACGTTGCTACTGTCCCTTACCGCATCATGGCCGTGCCATCTCGAAACCCATTAGTATGTAAACTACATGTGACCCCTGCCTACTTACACCTATTAGTTAGGGCTCCTGTCTGTGAAAGTTGTTTATACAGTGTGCTCATGAGACCTGGCTGCCGTTCCAAAAAAATCATATTGAGTTAAGGAGAAGTCAGCCAAGATGTAATACAAATAGCTGTAAGAAAAATAAAGGAATTTGAAAAATGTGAAATGAGTTCTTTTTTTTCTCCTTTCACATTTTCTTCACCAATCTTCCCTACCGCAGTTTTGCTCCACTGTCTGGTCCCTAAACCAAGTTAGCAAAAAAAAAAAAGAATGCATAAAAGTACCACAACAAAGCATATTCAGTAACCAAACAAGCTGGAAATGTGAGGCAGCCACACGTGACATTAAAATCATAATGCATCGTGTGAATTTCCCTAGATTACACTTAACATTATTTTTCTCTTTCTATCTCTCTCCATCTCTCTCTATCTCTCCATCTCTCTCTCTGTCTGTTCTGTGTGTCCTGATTGTGTGGCATAAAGCCAGAGCAAAGTACACAAATGAACATGGCCTTTGAGTCAACACAGACAACAACAAGACAAACAACAACAATGACCACAACCACACACTGACCAAAACCCAACCATGCAGTAAGCTATATTACAGACAGTCTTATGTCTGGGCCCATGTGGAATGACTCGGGATGCATTCCATCTCTGACATGGTCTGAGGGAGAGGAGAACGCTTGTTCGGATGCCTTCCACTCAGCAGAATGCATCAGAAGCCCCAAGTACACAGGACTAGGAACCATGGTTTTAACTAGCTCTGCCTTCACTATATTTGGGTCTTGCCAGGATAGTCATCCAGAGAAAGTAACTTGGTGCATCTAAATGGGACATTTCATATTCAGCACTTGGGTGAGAATATATCACTGTTCACTTTGTAACTACGTACTGTATATACTGCCAGTGTCACCCATGTGGTTTTGTGCATGGCTAAAGTGCTCTGTTCACTTCTGTTAGAGCAGAATGACGGTGCTGTGCTGACAGTCCTTTTCAGTATGGGACTGTCAACTGTCAACATTGTTAATAGAAGCAACATAGTGAGCCTAATTAGATGATTGATGAGGCATCTCATTGGTTCGTCTCGACAATCTCTCTCTCTAAACTCAGCATCAGGGCCCTGTAATGACTACCAGCACTTGGCCGCAGTCCGAGACCTAATCCTAGATCCAACCTAGTGCACAGATCCTTAATAAATACAAATACAGCCCCGGTTCCTGCCTAAGCCCCAGCTGATTAGTCCCAGCCCCAAACAGCACAAGCCCAATATCCCAGCCTAAGCTTCAGCCCCTGTCCAAGTCCTATAGCTCTAGCCTCAGATCCAAGCCCTGCCCTACCCCCAGCCCAGCCCCAGTCAAGACACAGGTCCAGCCCCAGCCCTATCCACAGCCCAGCCTCAGTCAAGCAGCAGGTCCAGCCTCAGTCAAGCCGCAGGTCCAGCCCCAGCCCTACCCCAGCCGCAGCCTCAGTCAAGCCGCAGGTCAGCCCAGTAGCCCGTACCCCCAGCCCAGCCTCAGTCAGGCCGCAGGTCCAGCCCCAGCGCCTACCCGCCCAGCCTCAGTCAAGCCGCAGGTCCAGCCCAGCCCTACCCGCGCCCAGCCTCAGTCAAGCCGCAGGTCCAGCCCCCACGCTACAGCGCATTCGCCCATCAAATCCAGCAGCCTCACGCAGTGGGTGGGTTCGGGAGCACCACACATCACCTCCAGTACAGTACATCCATGTCCGGCGGATTCCTAAATTACAGGCAAGTTACACACAGTGGAGACGGTTTATTGCATCTGACCGGCTCACTTCCTCCCCATACCAAAGGCATTGCATGCTGGGCCTTATTTTGATGTGGCGTGTAAGCATAATTAGAGGTCCAATAAAAGCAGAGAGGAGGGAAAAAGGAGGCATGTCCATCTGTTGAGTCTTAATAAAGGGTGGGGACGGGGTAGAGAGAGCCCTGCTCTGCTCTCCGGATCACACAGCTCCACCATGCCTCCCTGTCTGTTGTGTAGAGCCATTAGAGCAGGCGTGGATGTAAATACTCTACAGAGCCAAAGACCAACCCACACGCTTGTTCTGCCTGCCTCTTGTGTGTGTGTGTGTTGTGTGTGTGTGTGTGTGTGGTGGTGTGTGTGTGTGTGTGGTGTGTGTGTGTATTTGTCAGGGGGGGGTGGCTCCTGATCTCAAGTTACCAGGGCCATGCAGAGATCGATCCAAAGTAGGTACTAGTCTGCAGGCACACGGAGACAAACACACACACAGACATGGCAAACAAGAGTCAGATATGTGGCTCACTGCAGTAGTACACACTGGACCGTCCCTATTCCATCCCTGCTTTTGTGACTCTGGCTATGTCCCTAGGAGTGGTGATGTTACACCTGCAGCCCAACGGCTGCTAAACTAGTGGCCATCAAGTTCCAGCTTTTAACCTCTTAACATATGCCCTCATTTTTTTATAGTGATCCCATACTTCAAATCAAATCAAAATGTTATTAGTCACATGTGCCGAATCAAACAGGTGTAGACCTTACAGTGAAATGCTTACTTACGAGCCCCTGACCAACAATGCAGTTAAAAAAATACAGATAAATAGAAAAATAAAAAAGTAACAAGTAATTAAAGCGCAGCAGTAAAATAACAACAGTGAGTCTATATACAGGGGGTACTGGGACAGAGTCAATGTGTGGGGGCACCGGTTAGTTGAGGTAATATGTACATGTTAGTTGAGGTAATATGTACATGTAGGTAGAGTTGTTAAAGTGACTGTGCATAGATGATAACAGCGGTGTAAAAGAGGGGAGGGGGGGGGGGGAGCAAATAGTCTGGGTATCCATTTGATTAGATGTTCAGGAGTGTTATGGCGTGTGGGATATAAGCTGTTTAGAATCCTCTCGGACCTAGACTTGGCGCTTCGGTACCGCTTTCCGTGCGGTAGCAGAGTGAACAGTCTATGACTAGGGTGGCTGGAGTCTATGACAATTTTAAAATACCTATAGTATTACTTAAGAATCACACCAGTTATGACCATATTATCAATACACTGTTCTGAGTAAATGCTGAGGAAACACTTGAGTGTTGTTCTTCACATGAGCATAGTGAGAGGTTAGTTGACGAGGGCCTCCCTCTCTCTGTCTCTGGTCCTCTCACCTACCTCTGAAGCCCCCGCATGACTCACTTTTGTATTTAAATGCTTATTTTTTGTTGTTTTATGCGCACCACTTAAACGATCCCCACATTATGACTTTTATGGCCCAATAAACTCAAGAGTATCGAACCAAACTGGCTGGCCATATTTAGTAGCTTTATACGAAAACGTATTAAGGTGTAATTGCTGTAGGCAGGCGTGCTATTGTGAGAATAACATAGGTGAGGGTTACCAAAATTTCCCTCGCACTCGAAAGGGACACTGGACCTTTTGTCTCCAGCTCTGGAGTTTCCAATCACCACGGGGAAATATGGAGTGTATTACAAGATTCATATAATAAGTCCATTTTACTTCACATTTCCGAAAATGAACTTTCACAGTGTGGTAAAATGTAGCCTGAAAGAAAAACATCTGTTTGGCATTTAGTGTTGCCAACATATGGGATCCTCTGATGACAATGATTGAGGGTGGAAGAGAAGATCTTGTGTATTTCCCCAAGAAAAATAAAAAAAAACGGGAACCAAATCTACACACAATGACTGTTTCTCTGCAGTGACCTGATAAATGGAAACGTGTAGAAGTGTATAAAACCAGCCTTCTCCTCTGTGTGAAATGGATCTTCCTCAGTCTTCGCTCAGACACGAAACGGTGCGCAAAAAAAGCGAGAAAGCGGAGAAACATCAGCCCTCTAGTTCACAAACCTACTACACCGCCATCGAATCAGAAAGCTACGTGTTGGTGCCTATTTAAATGAATTAGGGCTAATTGACTTTATAGGGTGAAGGGGGCTAGGCAGAGGGTGAATAGGCAGAGCGTGAATAGGCAGAGGGTGAATAGGCAGAGGGTGAATAGACAATGTTTTTTTTGTGGTGAGAGAAAATGAAGACAAAACAGAAACAGATAACCCTCAGCTTGTCACGTGGGTCCTGAGGAATCTCTCCGAGCCTGACTACAAGTTCATGACACCTGTGTTGTTTTTTTTCCCTCGGGGGATTTCCACCAGTGTAGCATGGCATCGGTGCACTGAGGACTGAGGACCCTTTCACCGGCTTCATTTGATACGGCTGTGAATGAGACCTAGCAGGTCTGCTACACTACAGAAAGACAGGATGGACATGCTTGGGTTCGTGGGTCCCACCAGACTGACCTCGCCGCAACATTTACTGTAGTTCACAGGTTTTGTTTTGTTTTGTTACTGAATTTATTTGTCAATGCAGCTGAAAACTTGAATTACCTGCCATGATTTTCCACAGAATTGGCATTGTCCAGACACCAAAATACACCTGCATAAAGACGTGCATGCATGCATGCACACACACACATTAACGGCTTGGCTGATGGGGCCTGGGAAGAGAAAGGGAACACGGTTCCTCTTAGACGCTGCAGCCGGGGCTCAGGTCAGGACTTGGCGAGCAGTAATCCCTCTCAGGTGATGCTGCTCACATTCAGCCACATCCAGCTGATCTGCTTAAATATGTTCTCTCCCGTCCCTCCACCCGCTCTCATCTTTAAAAGCCCCCTCGGCAAGGAGCAGAATTTAGGAGGATGGGGGCTACTGCTATTCCACACCACGAACCCCGGATTGCTTTTCAGCGTTTCTGTAAAGTGATCGTTCCATGTGCCGCTTTGCGCGGTGACACGCCGGTGCACAACGTACAGGGCTCCTTCATAACCAGCCAGGAGAAACACACTGCTGCTGTGGAATAAAGTCACACAGTCCTCCTGGCTTAGGAGAGAGCGTGCACACACACAGGATACAGGGCGCCCATCCCGTGGATTAGAGTGGCATTATGTGAAAAAGCCTTGTTAAAAGACATGCCATCTGCGGGCCCCTTTTCACTTTTTCCAAAGACAGAGTGGCAAAGCTGCTTTAAGAGTGGCCTCGTGGAGCATTCCCTCTCCCTGTCGGAGTCGGTTTAAAATGGCTTCATGTCCACCAAACAATAAGAGGGACAATAAGCTATTTAATAGACAGTCATAAACTATTAATATATAATAATATATGACATTTAGCAGACACTTTCATCCAAAGGGACTTAGTCACGCTATTTGTATCCATTTCTCTCACAGAAAATACAGAGAATTAGCAATTGCGGTCTGAGTGCTTTCAGGGCGGCAGGTAGTCTATCGGTTAAGAAAGTTGGGCCAGTACCCGGCTAGGTGAAAAATCAGCTGATGTCCCCTTGAGCAAGGCACTTAACCCTAATTGCTCCTTTAAGTAGCTCTGAATGAGTGTCTGCTAAATTACTAAAATGTAAATGTAAGGCATATCCTTCTAAGTAGGGTTGCACATTTTGGGGAATTTTCAGAGGTGGAAACTTTCCGTGGGAATTAACGGAAATATATGCTAATTAATATTAATACCATTTAAATGTAGATGTTTTTTGCATTGGATATATTTACCATATCATATGGAGACAGAAACAAACATTTTACCTTATGATAAGTAGACATAATTGATCATGATTAAATCCTTCCAATAGAAATTTAAAAAACGATTTAGTTATGAATTGAACTTGAATTAAATGAGTTGACTCTTCACATGGGATGATTTCACTGAACAACAAAAGAAAGGGTATATCGAATGATCCCCAATGATCCATCGCATCTCCCAAAAACGTTTTCAACATTTCATCAGACTGAGGCCTTATCTACACTGTCACTTTCCAAGCTTGTTGAGGATGTCTCGTTGTCAGGCTCAAAAGCCCAAAATTTTCCCGGATGGCCACCAATTTTTTAACCCTTTTATTGGTCAGCCTGTTGCGTGCTTTGGTGTGTGTGTGCTCGCAAACAAGGACCAGTTGCGCTCTGAGGCGGCTGACGTTGGTGGGATTTGGAGGATGATGGAGGTAACATGGGAAAGAGCCTCAGATCCACAAAGTCCCTTCCACCAGGTGGCTGATGAGAATTTCTGAAAATTTTCCATGGGAAGTTAAGCCTTAAGCCTGAAATTTGGGGAATTTTGCTTAAATTCATCCAAAAAAGTTAGCTTATAACAGTGAACCTTTTTGTGGGATACACAAGGCAATTCTAGGTGTTGTGGCATATTTTGGTGAAACTATCCCTGATTTAATGGAATTGCAACCCTCTGCATGCACAGTGCATTCTTCCATCACATGTGCAGTGCACTCTTCCATCACATGTACAGCTGATTCTCAAGATCTTGCACACCAATGAGATGCTATTGAGCCCACACTACTACACTGTCTGAGCCAAGGACTACCTGCTTTCTGGTAAGTTTTAATTACAATACTGGGTGGGTTGAATATATTTTATGACATACATGATTTTTTGTTAAATAGTAGCCTACAGCAAAGTGTGTTTAAATCATTTATAATTTGTTAACAATTTCTGCTAGTTAGTTTTTGCTACCATGTGGGTTTTAGCTTGCTTGAGCCTGCTAACTGAGGAGTGTTAATTCACCTGTTTCCATACATGTTTCATTTTAAAACATTTATCTTACAAAGGAGTTGTTTAATCTAACTGCTTAACTATGTATATGTACATGGAATTGTATTATTATTATTATTTTTCTCATTTAATCTTTACAGGAAAATGCCACAGGCACTATCTGATGTGTGGAGATAGTTCACTGCAGCTAACGAAAAGCTGTGTATATTTGCAAATACTATGCCAAATCATATGTGAAGAATGCAACAAAGATGCAGAATCATCTGGCCAAGTGCTAAAATTTCCCTCAGAGCTCACAACAAAACCTCTGACAAAAGTCCCTCTACTTCTATTCAAGGTGAAAATGATGAATCAGACACCTTATCGATAGCAACAGCTCATGGTCCTCCTGGAATATGACATTTTTTTGACTCAATGGAGGAACGTAGTCAAAGAAATGCTGATGACTGTCTTGCTCGAGCTGTGTATGCAACTGGTTCACCTCTGATGCTCACAGGCAATGTGTATTGGAAGACATTTCTGAATGTTCTTCACCCAGCATACACCCCTCCAACTAGACATGCTTTATCTACTCATTTGCTGGATGCAGAGTTCAACAGAGTTCAAGTGAAGGTCAAGCAAATCATAGAGAAAGGGGACTGTATTGCAATCTCTGATGGGTGGTCGAATGTTCGTGGACAAGGAATAATTAACTACATCATCTCCACCCCTCAACCAGTATTCTACAAGAGCACAGACACAAGGGACAACAGACATACCAGTCTCTACATTGCAGATGAGCTGCAGGCAGTCATCAATGACCTTGGACCACAGAAGGTATTTGCACTGGTAACAGACAATGCTGCGAACATGAAGGCTGCTTGGTCTAAAGTAGAGGAGTCCTACCTTCACATCACACCCATTGGCGGTGCTGCTCATGCATTGAATCTGCTCCTCAAGGACAGCATGGCACTGAAAACAATGGATACACTCTACAAGAGTGCCAAGGAAATGGTTAGGTATGTGAAGGGTCATCAAGTTATAGCAGTAATCTACCTCACCAAGCAAAGTGAGAAGAAGAAGAGCCTCACATTGAAGCTGCCCAGCAACACCCGTTGGGGTGGTGTTGTCATCATGTTTGACAGTCTCCTGGAAATGGCCATATCACAGTCTGCCGATATGGACAGCCCCATCAAGAGGATCCTACTGGATTATGTATTTTGGGAGAGAGTGGTAAGCAGCCTGAATCTCCTGAAACCTATAGCAGTAGCCATTGCACGGATTGAGGGAGACAATGCCATCCTGTCTGATGTTCAGACTCCGCTTGCAGCTGTAAGAGAAGAAATCCGTACTGCCCTGCCCACTTCACTGTTGCTCCAAGCAGAGGAAACTGAAGTTCTGAAAAACATCAAAAAGCGTGAAGACTTCTGCCTGAAGCCCAAACATGCCGCAGCATACATGTTGGACCCCAAGTATGCTGGCAAGAGCATCCTGTCTGGTGCAGAGATCAACAAGGCCTATAATGTGATATCATTGCCGTGTCTTGCCACCTTGGCCTGGATGAGGGCAAGGTTCTTGGCAGTCTGGCGAAGTACACCATCAAGCAAGGGCTTTGGGATGGAGATGCAATATGGCAGTCGTGCCAGCATATCTCATCAGCCGCCTGGTGGAAGGGACTTTGTGGATCTGAGGCTCTTTCCCCTGTTGCCTCCATCATCCTCCAAATCCCACCAATATCAGCTGCCTCAGAGCTCAACTGGTCCTTGTTTGGGAACACACACACCAAAGCACGCAACAGGCTGACCAATACAACAGTTGAAAAATTGGTGGCTATCCGGGAAAAAATGTGGCTTTTTAAGCCTGACAACGAGCCATCCTCAACAAGGTTGGAAAGTGACAGTGTAGATGAGGCCTCAGAGTTTGATGTTCAAGAGGTGGACATTGAGGAGGTACGGGGAGAAGACATGGAAGCCTGAGAGGAAGACAACCACAGCTTTAGTTTCTAGACAATCATTTTACAGATGTATGTTGAAAACATTTTGGGAGATGCGATGGATCATTGGGGATCATTCTATATTCCCTTTCTTTTGTTGTTCAGTGAAATCATCCCATGTGAAGAATCAACTCATTTAATTCAAGTTCAATTCATAACTAAATCAGTTTTTTTTTTTCTATTGGAAGGATTTAATCATTAGCAATTATGTCTACTTATGATAAGGTAAAAGGTTTATGTTTCTGTCTCCAAGATATGGTAAATATATACAATGCAAAAAACATCTACATTTAAATGGTATTAATATTAATTAGCATATATTTCCGTTAATTCCCATATATTCCCGTTAATTCCCACGGAAAGTTTCCACCTCTGAATATTTCCCAAAATGTGCAACCCTAGTGCTGTACAGTCTTTCACTACTATAGCCATTTCCTAGTAGTGGATTTACAAACTCCCCTGACCCATGGTGCATCTCTTCCTCCAGGCAACATTGGTACTTGAGTCTGTTTTTATGTAGTCAGCAGGTGGCATCATTAGCCAGAGAATAAAAATGAAAACCAATATCCTTGAGTGTAGCAATGATATCATAGGAGGCTTCATTGGCATGAGTTCCCCTTTTTTTAGTGGGCGGGGTGGGGGAGTAAGGAGGTGTAAATCATTGGTTTTATATGAAGAGAAAAAACAATAACTACAGTGGAAAAGAGGACTGAGTCATGTAGTAGAGTATAGGAGCTGCTTCAAGACATGATCAAACCATTTACACCACAGATTCCCTTAATTTAGCTTTAGCCTGACTCTCTTACAGTTTGCCTTTGAACACAGACTGTTGCCGACTAGAACTGCCCTGCATTTCACTCTTGCATTCCCATACACTTCCCTAGCTAATCCAATCATATACTGTATGTCAACGGCAAAGGCTCTACTACTTATTTCAGCCAACTTATTTGAATTTATTTCAGCCTGAAAGGTAAAGACATTTGTTCCTCTATTTTTCTTTACCCATAAAATATATATGCCTGGGGAGCTTAACGTGACCAATTCCATATTCAGTTTTTAAAATGTGTCTGGGACTGAACATTCCAGACTGATTTGGAAACCTCACTATGTTACTGCTGCCTGCCAGACATACTGTATGTGGAGCTGTCATGGTGAGCCTTGAGGGCAAGGCACAAATATTCAGCCCTCTCACAGCATATTGAACAGTGCTCTCTCTCTCTCACATGCTTCTCTCAATAACCATAATAAATAAAGGAAGGAAGTGAAAGCCTAAAGCTTGGCTGCCTGCCAGTGTGTGCTAAATGTCACTTTTGGCCTCAGTTGGGCCATTCCATTCCAAAACAACAGGAACCAGTCCTCCACCTCCCCCCAAAAAACGATCTGTACAAAACCCATACATTGCTGAGGGCTGGAGCATCCAGGTTGAGATGTTCAGAGAGTTTACGGTAATGTGTGTACAGCTCAGCCTAGTCCCATCCTCAGGGTCAAATGTATGAGTTAACCTTTTTGCTCTCACCACTTCCAGCCACCCCCTCCCTCCCTCTCTCTCTTGCACACACACACACATACACACACACACACGGGTTATACCTCTCTAGCCTGCTAGCCAAAAAGCATTTCAACCACTTCTATCAACAACGAACACAGAAACACAAACAAACACACACACACCTATGCCATTATCAATTTGCCTCTCTCCCTATAGCATCTCAAACTTAACCAGTTCCACTCCGTGCCAAAAAGTTTGATCCCATTAAGAACATTATATTATGGAGCATCTGAGATCACCAATCCTAAGAGAAAAATAGAGGAGCAGAGAAAAGTGTGTGTGCCAGTACCCCACAGTGATTGCTTGAGTATTTGCAGATGGGCAGTGGAAGGCTTGCAGCCAGGAGTGGAGGTTCCCCCTGGCATGCCTTGCATATGATTAAATCTGTGATTGCCTTACAATTTACAACCCCCCCCTGCAAAAAAAACTTGCATTGAGAAGAGGATCATCCTACTGTACTCCACACCACACCGTATAGACCTAACATGTTCGGTTGAGGGTATTTGTGCTATAACCAGGGGTCAGTAAGGAATAGCACATACACTTCAGATTAAGCCGTGTTCCCACTCTCCCTTGCCACCACTGGAATAAGGACCTTGCTTATGTCACAGATCCAGGGGGGGGGGGGGGGCTGCTAAAAGCAGGCAGGCAGACTGATGTCACAGTCTGCTCACTCATTCCGCCTTGCTGTTTTTACCAATGGGCTAAATCCACAGAGGCATTGTTATGCGTGTACCAACTGTTCAAAGATAACTCTGCGGTTATGGGATCAATTAAAACCAGCTTAGGAGGTTGGAGAGGTCGAATTCATGACAGGGGAAAGGGGGTTCCGCATCTATTCATTAAAACTCCCACAATACGCCCCCCTAAGCCGCTGTGCTCGACAATAGATAGACAGAGCCGCACTACCAGCTTTTTACCGTCTAGTCGCTGTAGCCTACTAAGCAGTACCACATTTAATTAAAGACACAGACCGCTCTTTGTTGGAACGGACAGTCGGACAGGTAAAAGCACAGAGAGCCCGAAGCAATGTGGGCTAGCCTACGCTATTTGACCAAACGACTCACCAACAGCAACTATGTAAGAAACACGAAGCAGATAACAATATCACAAATCTTATCAGGCATACTTGGGTTGGCAGCAAACAATGACCGTTATGTGTCCAAAACGCACATTTTGCGCATTTGCCAAAATGTCCCCAAAACATAACTTCAAGAATTACCTGTAATCTAGTAATACAACTAACTATGTCTTTGAGTGGTGAAGTCTAGCCAATTTGTTACAAATTAGAAAAATATTTTCCACGTTGAACTCATGAAGTCGCGAACAGTTGCCTTGTAAAATATACCCACAGTCTGGGCAGACTCGGCTACTGGTTTACACGGCTGTGGCACTTTTCGTTTTGGCGGGATGGATATATTAGGTGGCTCGAATCAATTTTTTCACTGCGCTTTTAATCTTATAGTGGCAGTTGGTTGATAATATCAGAGTGCATAAAACTCATCCAGGAACTCACGAGCGCACTTACCAGAAATGCATCACCTCAAATACCCTAGCCCCAGTCTACAGGATGCTGGACGGTCACTGTATCCTGATCAATACACTGTGCTCAGGGCGATGATAGTGTCAACGTGTAGGCGACGTGTCAACGAGTTATGTTTGAATAAATTGGCAAGGTAATTATCTAATCAATAAACAGAACTGGATATACAATGGCAACAAATATTGATTAAACTCTTGGTCTCAAAATGTTTAATATTAGCTGTTCGACCATGTCTATTTTTCTTTTTCTAATGTTGCTGGCTCAGAAACTATCCAAAACTTCTCGCTCTCAACTGTCACATTGGCAAGGATGATTTATGCATATATAGACGACGTTTCACTTACCTCTTTTGTTCCTCCTCCAGCGATTTGACTGCGTTTGACAGTTGCTGTACTCCATACAGTTCAACACGATTAAAGCCAATGAGAAAAGTCGAAACTGCATCTGGACGGCTGGTGTTCCGACTCGAATAAGAAGTGCCAATGGTGTTTGGGATGAATTATCTGGTCCGTGTCCTCCAGTTTCTTGAATGATTCCAATTTGTCACACATTAAACGAGCAGCGACAACATAGTATCTCACCACTGAATAATATCATTTTATGAAGTTTACGAAGTTCACCCTTCATTCACAAGTGTCCCTTTGAGTGCTGTAAAAATAAAGATATGGGTTATTGTGATAACAAATGTGACGATATCAACATATATCCAAACATGGGAAGAATACTTGATCTAAGGAGTTTAAGAGGCTAAGCCTATTGTATTTAAATACACTGCAATAATTTAAAAAAAAATCTGCCCCACGTGTTAATAATTTACTCTCCATTCTCGACAAAAGAGCTTGGCATGAAATTAATGCATAACATTCTAACGCTTCTCAAACAAGCAATAACCTTCCAATATAATGAGCGCAAGAAGCTGCGTTTAACAATGAACACAATATGAAACATACCTGTATATGTGACAGTCTAAATCCACGTCAGAAAGCCACAGTGGATTTGGAGCATACAGCATCCCTCTTGTATGAAAAGTTATTCTGAAGAGAACAGAGGTCCGAGTGATCTCCCTTCTCCTTGAGACGCACGCGAGTTTTATTCCGATAATACCTGTTTCCCCGGTGAAAGTGTGTCCTTCACTTCAACAAACTTGTCTACACCATTCAGACGTCCCGTTTTACCTTGGGGTTTAAAGCAAAGGATATAAAGCCAGTAGATTCTCTAGATTGTCTGCATCTGCGCTTCGAGCGGAGGTGAAGTGGTAGGCTACTACTGGTCCTGATGCTTGGGTTGCTTTCTCATATAGCTGCTCCTGTCACGTGGAGATCTCTAGATCTGTGGGGCTGCTCAGAATTAGAAGCCCCTTGACCAGAGTGGAGTATTTTTTCTTATTATTTTAGATAATGAAGATGACACATGTTATTTAGCTGCCTAGGTCCTCACTCTACACCGAGGCTCCCTCAGGGTCCTAGTGCAGGAAACAAATAATCGCAGCCGTTTTGATTCTCGTGTGAAATGAGGCACAACACGTGACGTTTGAGTGGGGTAATGTTGTAGGCTATCGCCCCTAGTTTGGAGGTTGAATGACCTATAGGCACTCTCTCTCAAATTCCAAATTAAACTTTACGTTTTTTAAAAGTCGTTTTTCTATGTGGTTTGGAAACGGAGTTTGTTTGGTCGTTCAATTATGAACAATTGACCAATGAGAAGTGGTCTTGCTCGAAATGGGCCTATCACGAACATGTGTGCACCTTTTCTATCACATTTAACACCAACAGGAAATTTATTCTCAACGATAAATCTTGTCGGGAGTAGTACCTGCATGGTTAAACTGTTATTTCCACTATATGACAAATATGTCTATTCATGTCTCAAAAAGCTAGTGAATTGCAGTGCAATTTTTTCCTCATTTTAGGATTTCGAAGAAAACATAGTTGTATGACTTTGATTCGAATGTATTTAATGGTCTAATTTTAGTGGATCAATTGGGAAGACAATGATCATCAATGTTTTACCTTCATCATCGTTGCCGTCATTGTCATTTGCTCCCAAGAAACAAGAATGAATGAACTTCAAAAGATGCAAAGGCCTTACTCTGGGAGAATGTCATGTGATTGGACAACTATTTGCTGCACTAATGAATGTTAAACAATCTACCTAATAAATTGACAGACAACTAAAAACAATTAAGAAACCATTAGCCACTTGCATTACCTCAAAACTAACTGAAATGAATGAATGAAATCAAAAGCGATACCTGAGGATAGGCCTACTAACGGTCCTGAAAAAAAAGACTAAAAATCCCAGGTTAGGCTTTACTTCAGATGTCCTGATACCCACCGAGGTCCATCCTGTTCTGGTAGAAATAGGCTGTAAATGCTGTACCCCATTTGACCACTAGGTGTGGCACTTAATCTTTTATTTATTCTAGGAAATTAGTTTGTCGGGCGCTTATCAGGACAACTGTCTACCACCAGATGGGAAGCAATATTCTACTCAAAATAAACAGACATGAGGTAGTGTTTTAGGAAATGACTGAGGCCCAGAGGTTACGGATTGGTGTAAAGCGTTTGCTACGCTCCATATGTAGTCCTTGTATATAAAGCACATGTCTAAACCTTGGATGTTTTCTTCTGAAAAGCCAGAGGTCAATTCAGTCTGACCAGTCAAGAAAATGAAGGACAGTAAGGACCGTGAATAAAATATTTTTTTGCAATGAATGTTTAAATCACTACCAAAGGCTTTGTAGTGAATACAAATAATGGTTTTTACCAATATCATGCTTGAGTTATATAACATAGCACAATTAAAAATGATTTATTGTAGACAATGGGAGAAGCTGTGTCATATAGGAATACCACCCCACAGAGAAAACCAGAGACCTTCCATGACATTTACCATTTTTACACATTTTGTAACACTGGTTTTATACAAAACACAGGAGAAAAGGGGAGAGCGTTCGAACCTCAAGCAATAACACAATGCACGTTTTCCATTTCATCACACGCTTGCAAACCTTTTGTGGGAGGAAAACCTCAGACAATATGTAAAAACAAAATCATGGAAGTTTCCCAGCCAAAACCAATAGTGAACTTCTGCCTGTTTATTACTTTATTCTAGTGCAGTGACAGACATTGTGGTCAAAGGGCTGTTTGCGGCAAGTCTGGTATTGGTCTGGACATCCGACTAAAACAACACAGGAGAGTGCACTGGTAAGGTGAATGATAATTAGGGGCTAGGATAACTTATTTTCATGATGCGTCATGGCGAAGGACCGGTAAACCAATCACTTTATCCTCCCCGCTGGCCTGGTCCAAGGTGACGTCAGTGTTTGAATCGTCTGGCTCCGAGCCCTGAGTGCCATGGAAGCTGGAAGCACCTCTTCCTTTCTCTCCAGAGATGCAGCAGCCTATGGAAGTTTGTCTACCGAAGGACCACCAGTCACACACAAGAGTAGTCACCTACCTGAAACCATCTCCCCTTCGAGAACAAGGTAAAGTTGAGGTAAAGGGAAAGAAAGTTACATGAGAACACAGAAGCTGAAGGAAGAGTTGGTGAGAGAAGGGGGGAGCAAGAGGTGTAGAGAGCTAGAGGCACATTAAACTGATTAGTCTGGCTAACGGAGGTTTACGAGTCCCTCATGTCCTCGGAGGGAAAGATGACTGGCAGAGAATATGACCACTATTAACTGTACATCACCGCTGTCTGCCCCCTCCTCCCACTTCCCCTCCTGTGTGACTGCCATGGTGAACTGGGCCACTAAAACACCATAAAACCCAATAGACTAAACAGTCATTCATCATTACAGCGCATACATGAGCCGTATCACCCAAAACACTATTAACTGTCCCACTCAGTGACTTAAGGCGCACATTAAAACTTCCAAGTATTACCAATGCAAAGTCAGACCACTTAGGCCTCAACCGCCATCTGTAATGTCCAGAAATAAAAGCAGTCATTGGTGAAAATGGTTTTTTGCATGTCTGTTTTATTGAATCACTGCTGACTTGAAACAAGAACAAATTTTTAAAAAATCCTCTGCTCCTTGAGGGACAAGCAGAAAAAAAACAGGATGTTGTTGCTGAATGGGAATGCTGTGTAGAAACAAGAATAAAAATATTCTCGGTGGTGTCTTGCTAAAAGCCAGTCTCTTGACCTGCCCAGTTGGGTGTCTAGGGGAAAAAAAGTTAGAGAAAAGGGAGGAGAGGTTAAACTACCAGTTGACAGACATACAGTATTTTGTTTGAGTTTTAATGAATTCGGTGTCCACATTACAAATAAATTCTGTGACGAATTAGAAACAGAAATCCCCATGTGTATGTAATTGTACACGTGAAGTGGACTTAAAATTGCATGCGTGCTGAAACCCCAACATCCCATCCAGACGGCAGGCAGTAAATGTATTAGAAGTGATTTGTAGCCCTGAGGATGTAATGACACTGTTGTTTGCGGTCTCTTGTCTAATTACAGAAATCACTTAATGAGGGCCTCTGCTTTTACTGAACAGAGTTATAGCAGCTCTCTTACTGCAAATATTCAAACAATAGGGAGGTGGTAACTGAACACGTCAAAACATACCTACTCAGAACTGGACAGTTAAAAGGGGGGACATTTAAAGCACACTAAGGCGGCCCCGTCGTGATTAGATAGTTATTATAAATATAATCTGAGAGGGTCGGGGAGGCGGTGGACTGACTCATTTAAAAAGGTTAAGAATCTGTTTAACTTTGGTTTTACAGACATGTCCTTCTCTCCCCAACTTCAAGGAGCACTGCTGGAGTGGGGAGAGGGTTGGGCTCAGGGATGTGTGCGATCATTGAGGATTGCCTTCGTGGAATAGTCTTACATACCACTCATACACAGTCAAGATCAATACAGACCGAAATTGGGACCCCAAGCCAAACATCTGTGGGGACCTGTACTAAGTGGAGGGAACTCCGTAGTTTGAGTAATGTTCAGTGAGACTAGTGTGAGAATCAACCTTATTTGCACAGAGGTAGCTGAGTCACAGGGCACAGACCCTGTTTTACGGCAGCGTTGACATCTACCTTGTCATTAGGCCTATGAAGATCAAAGGGATGATGAAAGTGCCCGCTAGCTCCGTTAAAAACTGCTCTTACTGGCTGATTCCGTGTCAAGTGGAGCGTTTTGTTGAAGCTGGTTCGTCGAAATTCTTCTAGCCATGTTCTCTGAGCTGATCATTTCGACAGGGCTTTGAACTCTGTCACCCACGTAAGACACACAGTCAGCTGGAAAAGGGAATAGGTAGTCTAGTCTTTGACAAGGGATGGGAGGGTGGGTAGTGGTGACAACTCGCTTACCTCGTTCCTGCTGGCATGGGCCATCTTCTTCTCAATGTTCATGGCCAGCATCTGGCTCCTGAAGGACAGGCTCTTTGTCTTCTCAATCACCTGCTGGTACGGCGACACAGCATTGTTCCCCATCACCACGTGACCCTGGATAAGAACAGGACAGGGCGAGGGGCGCACAGTTAGGCCTAAACACACAGCGGGGAGAGCCAATCACATCTGGTCTCATAGACACCACCGTTTCACCAACCGCCAGCCTCTCGGGACACATTTATGTAAATCTCAGTGCACATCAAGGTAATTCTATGTCATTCCAGACTGAGCAGCTAGGGTATGATTTGCTGATTACAGAGAACTCTGCGCCGTGACGGGTATGCCAAAACATGCAAAACCCAATGKGGAGCTGAACAGAGGAGAACAAGGACATAAAAAGGTTAAGGTATTGTGGTTGCTTACTTCAAACTGTGTTGTATACCCTCCTATTATGATAATGGCAGACAAATCCCATGCCTTGGTATTCTCGTCTAAATCATTCTACAGTTATGCACTTATACGGCATCTTGAGGTACACCGCAGAATAAGCTCCCCGATTAGGAAGGAGATTCTGAAAAATAAACTTGACTAATCAATTGCGTGGGAGCAGAGGTCATTGATTGACGAGGAAGACGCAGGGCGTCAGTCTTACCAGTTTGGAGTCTATCTTGGCATCCAGCCTGGCGTTGCGGATAAGGTTGACAATCCATCTCTCCGCCTCCTCGGGGGTCATGTTCAGCTTGTCTGCCAGCATGCTAAGGAGGAGCAGAGGAGAAACAGGGTTTTTAGAAGGTGAGTGGAACAGTACACGTGTTCTCCGATTAAATTTGTAAGTCGCTCTGGATAAGAGCGTCTGCTAAATGACTTAAATGTAATGTAAATGTAAATAGGTGGTAGAAGTTCAGTTGCTAATTGTTTAAAGAAAAATGTGGCCTGAGTGTTGTCTATATAGTTCATATTCACACGACATCACATTAATCAATTGGGGCGTGGAAAGGTGTACCGCTCTGTCCACTGACAGCATTTCTGGGCAATAGGGGCCTTTTTGGGCCCCTTTTTGCCCAGGGGCAAAAGTTCAGTACAGCCTCTAATGTACTGAAGCAGACAGTAGAAAAGACCACTCATCCACTCAAGGAAAAAAAGCCAAGATTAACAGTGTACAAAACATGCTCTTTCCATGACAGACTGACCAGGTAAATCCAGGTGAAAGCTATGATCTATAATTGAAGTCACTTGTTAAATCCACTTCAACTCAGTGTAGATTAAGCGGAGGAGGCATGTTTAAGAACCATTTTTAGAATGGTTGCAGGTGCCTATGCACACCGGTTTGAGTATGTCAAGTACTGCAACGCTGCTGGGTTTTTCACACCCAACAGTTTCCTGTGTGCATCAAGAATGTTCCACCACCCAAAGGCCATCCAGACAACTTGACAACTGCGGGAAGCTTTGGAGTCAACATGGGCCAGCATCCCTGTGGAACACTTGACACCTTGTAGAGTCCATGCCCCAATGAATTGAGGCTGTTCTGAGGGCAAAAGGGGGTGCACATGTATATTAGGAAGGCGTTCCTAATGTTTTGTACACTTAGTGTATATGAAAATCCTTTTCAGTGGAGGTCTGATGCCATACCTCTACATTTGCTAGACTACTCAACATGATGAATGGGCTGCATTAGGACCGTAACAAAGCTAACAGGACAATGCTAATACATTACTAAGTCATACACATTCTTAGGCTAAAAGGCATATAAAGTAAAATGCAATGACATGTCAAAGCAACGCGATCAGGGGAACATAGCAAATGGTCTTACGTGAACTAGAAAAGAAGATGTAATGACTCCCCAGGCTAACTCAATTAGGAGTCGGTGGGAATCCCGGCTTCTCTCCCCCAGCCAGCCACTTCACTCTTCGATGTCCTCTCCTGGACACACACTTACATTCTCCCCACCTGGCCCAGAGCCTGCCGTGACAGAGCGGGACCTGCTACTGTCCCCCAAATGAAAGCCAGGTTGCTGCCGGGGTGCTCTTTGATAGAGCGGTGGGACATGGATGTGTCACCGAGGGAGAGAGGGAGGTGGGGGGCGCCTGACGCTCTTTGAACCAAAGCCTTTTCCAGTGCAGCTGGCCTCCCTTGCGGCTTTKAAAATAACTAAACCCCCTTGATACTACTACCACCACCACCATCATCATCTAGACCCACTCTTTCCCACCCCCCCACGTTTCCTGCTGGTCCCCGATTTCATATTAGGGGCCTATAAATATACCCATTTCTTCCACCACCACAAGTAGTACAGCTAGTTCATTCTCATCCCACAGCCCAGTCACCTAACACACACCTGGAACACACTCCGCTTCGAATGAACCTCATTAATACGCTCGTTCAACAACAGATACTAGTGTGTGTGTAAAACCGTGAGGACTGTATGAAAAGTGCACCCCACTAAATATAATTTCATGCTCCATTAATCAAGTTCCTTCTCCCCCACGGAGGAGATGGGAGACAGACCTGTGAGTAAGCCAGATCCTCGCCACCCCAAACCACCTCTCAAGCTATGGGATCAGACCCAGTCCACAATAGTCGCCAATACCAGCAGGCCCGTTTCAACTGTCACTTCCCAAACGCTGACTTCTTTAAGACTTTCTCCCTCGTAAATTCCCATTTGGAAATAACCTCATTTGGGATAATGTTTGCCTTACCTCAAGGCCCGACAGCAAAAACACATTCTCGCCGCTCTCTGACCCAGCTTGGCATCTTCTTTGAAAAACGTAGCAAAACCACGTACAGAGGGGGTTGAAATTACATCAGTGTCTGGAAGGGGCATAAAAAAAAACAACCAACAAATAATAAACAGCATTACCTCAGCATAAAGAGGCACTGCCTCGGGGCATTCCAAGTAACAAGAGCGTGATGATCCATCACCACTTTCACCACAGCAGTGTTGAAGGAGGTGGATACCAAACCCCACAGGCTGGAGGAGCACGACCAACCTGTCACTCACACCCAAATAACTAAATCTGCCCCCCCCCCCCCATGCCTCGGCCAGACAGCCGATTACGGCAAAATGCTGTGGAAAACGAAATTGCACTTACGGCTCATTATGAAGGACCTAACAAGCAGGAAAACTGTCATTTGTCCACTCACGTGAGTTTAGGTTGTGATGGCTAACATGTGTCTGCCATTCAGGAGTGACACAATCAACACTAAGTTGGGGCAAAAAGACTCTGGTGTAGGTCTATAACAAATGTTCATGAAGTGTAAACTCGGCATTGATTGATAATTACAGCAATTTTCACAGCAAAAGCCAATTCATTTAACAGACAATCTGTGTTAAACAAAGTCTAACGGTAGTAGGCGTTATCCAACTTTTAATTCCCTTGTTGAAGACTGTACAAAACAGTCAGTCAAGAAACAGTGTAGGTGGACAAACAACTCACAGTTAGTGTCTGAACACCCTAGTCCTGACACGCTCCAATTAAATTATCCGTTTCAAAATGTAACCCCAGAGATTTGTGATTGCCGCAGAGGGGTACGGATAGAGTGTTTGTTTGGCAATTCCATCAAGTGGAGGGCACATGTCAGTCAAACCAGACTCAGATCTGAGATCAAGACAAACATGATCCCGTTTCCTCACGGGGAGTTCACCTCGGCCCTAACTCCCTGCAGAATGTGATCTCCCCAGCATACCACAGTAACACGCAGTACCCCAAAAGGCCCAGAGCAGCCCTTGCCTGCACCCAGGACAACTTCAGGGGTTAACAACCTATGTAATTCATAAAGGGAAATCTGGCAATGCTTTCCTGGGGAAGAGCATTCATGGATCATATTTTACAAAGGACTTTGCTTTATCACCTTTATAGACCAGGTCTTAACTTTTCTCTTAACCTGGAACTTCAGAAGATGGGGAAGGGGATATGACCTGTCTCTTATACACATCTAGATGTGTATAAGAGACCACTTTCATTTCAACCTCTTACTCACTCTGGCTTCTCAGCGTTCAATTTCAGGCTGGGGCGACGGACAGACTCCTGTGAGTCTCTCAAACACCCTCACACTCGGGGAGAGAGGTTTGGCGTGGGGGGGGGGGGGGGGGGGCAGATAACAGTGTTAGAGAGAGAGAAAACTCCCATAGAAGTGCCCCCTTCTTAAAGTGGCTGGGCTCAGACGAATGCATTGTTAAACACTACCATATGATAGCATTAAGAAAATCCGAGCCATTTGGAACGACCCCCGCTTTCGGCTTGTTGGGGTAAAATAGATTTTTCGGGAAAACGGAAAATGACCGTGTGGTCTTTCTAATGACTCAATTGTGAAGTGGAAAGATCTTCCATTTTACATCTAAGTACACAATACTACTCCAACTACCAGAGAACTTAAGTGTTAGGAAAACATTTTGAGTGATGGGAAAAGACATCCACTACCTTTCCATGTGCCACATTTCTTATGTACGTACTGACAAAGTCACTGGACAGTGTACCAATTGGGGTCAATGAAATACGACTGGCTATCAACATTCAAAGAAAGTCAAATATGATAATATTAAGTTTGTGAATCCAAAAAATTAAAACCAAATTGTAAAAACATACCCAAGTCTAGACAAAAGGATATGTGGATGCAATTACGGAGCATAAGATCAAATCGTGGGGTCCCATTTTCACTGCCTCCTTTTTTACATGAGCCTTTCCGCATAAAGTAACTAAATTACCCACACTTCTGGTCTACTTTTGTCCCATGCCGTGGGCTAAAAAAGCAAGCTAAATATCTGTGAAACCTTCATAGCCAACAGCTGTAAAAATGTCCTCATTAAAAACAGGCATCAGATTCATTTGAGTCCATGCTTGGATGCAGAGCGCTTCTGGGTAGCCAACTAATGACATGGAATTTGAGCATTTGTCAAAAATAAACTACGTGTTCTGTCCATCGTCATCGCAACGGCTTTAAATAAACACGGAAATCGCTGACACTGCCGATCGCCGCTGTGTTTGTACCTCAACTCAGCTTGTTACCTCAGCTAACAAAGACCTACAAACAAAGGAGAGAAAAATTAGAAACGTCACAATTCAACTTCCTACTGTTACCACTAACCTTTGTGGTCTTTAACAAGTAAATGTATCCAATTGCAGCAAGTCTGCCAAAAAAAAGAGCCGGCACTCCTAATCAATTCCAGACAATCTGGAGATTGACAGAGCCCTATCGTGTTCCATGGTTCAACCTTGACTACAGACTCCCACAGCTCTGTATAACAGGCACTGCAATAATTTCTGTCAAAAGTTACAATTCATTCACCCTTTCCATTCAATGTCCATGACAGCAAATCCCAAATATTCCATTCAAAGTTTGAGTCTAACCATTTTTGCCTWAGTACAGTTACTATGACATCTTTCTAAATGTATTTCCACAAGTACAAATGTTCAGTGTAGACTAAAAGCATTGAGGTAAAAATTAAAAAGTTGTATATCAGACTAGAGTGCACCTAATCTGTATAGCTATACATTCGTTATTTTTCTAGAATTGATGCACAAGAGGCAGCCAAATCCTTAACTGTGGACCATTATCTTTTCCCCCCTAATGCTCACCACAATTAGCATTGACTAAATGTATTGTTTTGAGGGCTATCCAAGGCAAATTCATTATAGTGGATGTGACAAGGCTTAGGAAGAGAGTGAAAAGAAGAACTTCAGAACCCTCAACACCAGCCACACTGACCCAGCACGACTCAGAAGTGGAGCTACGCGGTTCCTCTCCCCTGCATYAGCAGCTGGCAAAATCTGAAGCCATCAAGAACCTGACCTCTCCCTGAGAGAAACTTGTCCCTGGTTTAGTCTCTCACTCAGGTAGTCTTTAAAGTTTAGTGAGCAGAACAACCAGGAAGCAGTTAAAGCTCCATTGCCTAATCCCTAAAATGTATATGTGGAGATGTGAGTATTTGACTGGGGAAGGGGGCAATAAACACTTATCTGTGGGGGGCATTCCTGTAATCACTGCACATATCCACCCTCTTCCTGCAGTTGGTCTGCTTAGCAAGCTCATTGGCTGGTGATGACCTTCCTGTGTAAGTCTTTAGCTAGTCTAAGCTGACCACTGTAGTGCATGGTGCACATCTTAGCATTTGGACAGTGATGGCGAATAACGGTCTAGCAAAGACTGATCTCTTGCAATGTTCACCATACTTTAGTCCTGCAGMACCTTTCCTTCCTGTCAGTTCCCCACCTGGTGCTTTATGTCACTCCCTTGGTCTCACCTGATGCTGATGCACTGGTGGATCCTGCAGAAAGTCTCAAAGATGAACAGACGGGCATTCTCAATGAAGTCCTCCAGGCAAGCCACCAGGAAGAAGTCATTCACAAGCACCTGGAAGAGATGGAGGGAAATAAAAGTTAACAGTAACACAAATATTATAGTGAGTATTTGTCTGTGTATCCTTTTCTATAAAATACCACTGCAGGGTTTCAGGAAAGTAAAGCAGTTAAATGAGGATAGAGTTAAATGACAGGTAAGCTAATTCGTAAACTCATTACTGCAATCAAGACTGGGTTCTGACTGAGTGGCCCTGGAGAGCCATAAAAGTCCAGCAGCAACAGGTTTCCCCCTTGCAGTCCTTATTTGTGATTGAAGCCCCAATTTAAATTGTGGGAAAACCCAARTCACTGTCAAATTAAAAATGGAGCAGAAGAAATACTTTTTTTTCTCTTCATACATGCAGAGTAAAGAGGGGTGGGGGTCTTGCTCTAGCCATATTTAAGTTACCAAGCAATTTACTTTGGCAAAAGTCTTAAAAGGAGAAACCCCCATCTGTAAAAAATATATATATATAAATAAATAAATAATCCCAGGCCACTCGGGGTGCTCCAAAATCTACCACAAATCTTTTAATTCAGCTGCCTCCACATGAAAACGGGAAACAAGAATGGAGCCAGCCACTGACTTATCACCGTTCATCTGTGCCCAGGGGTGCAGGGTCAATTGTSCAGTGCGGGAGAAACCAATTTRTACACCACCACACTYTCAGGGGTTCTACAGCCACCATAGGGGCAAGAACACCCTCTGCTCAACATTAGAACACATGGGCTAGGGGCACTCCAGGTCTAGCTACACTAACAGACAGGCTACAGAAAAATTGCAAAGTTTACACCGACATAAAATAGCAGWAAAACAGATCTACTTTAAGTGTTCATGACCCCATTGTGCATTCAAACGTTGCTTCAAAAGGCATACATTCCTTTGTGGTCATTACTGCGTTCCTACTGTCTTGAGTACTAGTTCACATCACAGACCTCAGTCTTCATAAGTTCTCCAAGAACTCAAAACTCTGCCTAAAGCTTAGACAGCTGTTTTCACCCTCCATTTCTGCTTGAAGAAAACCCAATTACATGGCACTATCAGGCAACACCACATTTCAGCTATGACAAATGCTTATCTAGGCATGATAAACTTTGAACAGCTAAGTGTCCTAATCACTGTCATCTGGGATTCGGCCCAAGATCCTCAAACAAGTTTTGAAAGGGCTAGAAGTGGCCTTTTAGGTCTAATCTGATGAGCTAAACTTGAGGTAGGTTCCCCCTCCGCTTTCATCAACATGCAAAAGTCGCCAACATCTGACAGCGATTCCAGCTGGGGGAGAACCTGCTAGGAGAAAAACACAGGCGCCTACTTACATGACAGGGGGCGGATTCAAATAAGACTGGTCTCTCCACTTCACTTTTCAAATCAATTGCCACTCACCGTTGAAGGTTGCAGTGAAGACAGGGAAGTTGGAAAACAGTACCGATATCTGACTATTACAGCGATCAGTAAATAGTTGGGTGTCACCCAGAGTAATGTAGTAATGCACCAAACTGATGCATTACACATGCTCATCCAAATGGAATGTATTTTTACCTCTCAACCATCACTCCACAAAATTGACTGATGTTCTTTTTCGTGGCGTATGTCTCCGTCTGCAAAACCCCCCTGCCTTTATTGCTTTCAAATGAGGCCAGTTTGTGAAAATGTTTGCAGACCCATCACACTTTATGCACTTAAAGGTGGAGCGCAGCAGCTTAACTGTTGCACAGCCACCCACCTCGACAGACAGGTGGTCCTGCGTGTGAACGGAGCGCGCTCTGATTAACCCTTTGGYGTGTACAATCACATATTTGTGATAATTGTTGAGTGGTCCCTGCAGCAAACCATCGCAAAAATGTGATTGGAACAGTAGCAACTGAACATATGATGCCAAAACAGCATTGTCTGAAAAGCATCTAAACAATGTTATGTACTGATGGGAAATAAAGGTCTTCAACCGTATTCYTCAATATCACCTTTTATTGTAAGAAATGCTAACGTCATCATCCAAACATCACACAGAACACATCCACAGCCAAACTTATTTCATAAACCAGTCTAAATAACAGATTTTAACTACCTAACAGCTAGAATTTTTTTTATATGCTCAGAGGGGTTACAAGTGAGAAATKAAAGTTTGAAAACAAGATGCATGTCAGCTAGCTAACAGCAGCTAAATTCTTTGATGGCAGCCATATTTGTTTACATTTGACAAGCGAAACCTCCCTAATCCCATTCACTGTAAAACACAAATAAATTGCAGCAAAATATGGCTGTGCCCATTGCATGAAAAACTTAGATTTGTAATATGCTAAAAAGTGGCCAAACTATGTACTTGTTACAGTGTATTCAAGAACCGAAGCACATTAGTTTTTACCTTTTGACAAATCACAAAGCAAATAGATCACCAAATACAAGTCTACCGCCAAGCCTAACTTTAGCGGGGGGGGCAAACAGAAGTTGACGCCAAGTTAAAATTAAACTCCTGGAAAGGGGATCTGAGCTGGCAACCCTGAGGTACCATAGTTACAATCTGATACCGCATCCAAAACTGGGAACTTGGAAATCTCCAACTTCTGAGCTCCCCCAGACAACTGGGGACTTGGAATATGTTTTGCAAGCATTGGAATGCATGATTTGTCACCAGTACTTGAAAACATGTTAACACATTAGGCTCCATACATACGGTATGCTACAGTAGAAACGACAAGATGATATACAGAACATAAGGCACTTACTTTGATAGGAAGGCACACATGTCAAGTTATTATTGGAAAGGAAAACAATGAAGGCAATGCATATTACAACCAGAAAAGGTGCCAGGGGGAAGAAAAAAAAGTTGGGCCTGGTCTATTTATTTATTTTACCCCTTTTTCTCCCCAATTGGTAGTTACAGTCTTGTCCCATCACTGCAACTCCCCTACGGACGAAGGTCGAGAGACATGCGTTCTCCGAAACAAGACCCTGCCAAGCCGCACTGCTTTTTGATAAACTGCTAGCTTAGCCAGGAAGCCAGCCACACCAATGTGTAGGAGGAAACATGGTCCCGCTGGCAACAGCGTAATCTTGCAGGCACCCGGACAGCCACAAGAAGTCACTAGAGCGCGACGGGACAAGGAAATCCCGGTCGGCCAAACCCTAGCCTAACTCGGACGAAACTGGGCCAATTGTGTGCCGGCTTATGGGTCTCCCAGTCAAGGACAGCTGTGACAGCATGGGATCGAACCCGGGTCTGTAGTGACTCCTCAAGCGCCRCAGTGCCTTAGACCACTCCACCACTCGGGAGGCCATGCAAAGTCTTCATACTTGATCTGGGGAAACACAGGGGAAGTGCTTGGGCTCGGAGAAATTTGTCTGACTCAGTAAATCCTCAAATTGTGCGCAACAGTGAAATGGGCTACTTCATGTGTGAATTCATTTACACACYAATTCAAGCTTCTCGAAAAATATTTGCAATTAAGTTCACCCATAGCCTATAATTAGCAGGCAGCTTGCCTTGGTTTGAAGGCAGCGGGGGTTAACTGTCCTGCTGCGTAACAAGTCAGTGCATTCTGACAAAAAAAACTCRCACCTTTACAGATATTTGGAACTCATGCGCGAAAAAAGTGAAGGCTTTTGTGTGTGCTGGGCCTGCTCTGAGAAGACTGACAGGACACTACTCCCAAGGCAATGCTGCTAAAGCACCTCAAGGAGAACTGTCCTCCAACCTGAGGAGTAACAGGGAGCAGCATCTGCTCCAACCACATGAAGTCTCTAAACAAGACCCCAAGCAGGGAAGTCGAGACCAACCTAGAGGGATCTTTAAAAGTGCGCGAGTGTTCAACGAGCTTGGTGATTGAGGGCATGTGTAAAGTCTACGCTGAAATGGGATACAGTTCCAATATCGTTGGTTGTATGTCATTTAGCGATTGCTGCCCCCCCCCACCAACCGAGGCATTTGCACAGGAAAGATCTCATTTTTGGAGGCAGTGCTTTGGATACTCTGTCAGAGCACACATTTGTCAGAGAAAAACAATCAAATAAAAAAATGTATCTGTACAAATTAGTTTAGGTATTGGTTCCTCATTCGTTAAGAAACAGACTGGGGGAGCTAGAGGCTCTTTGTATTAGCTTAAAAATAGATAAGATGAAATGGGACCTTCAGTAAAGCGCTGACATGATTTACTTCTGTGAACAAGCCATTTGATCAGGCCAGATGTTTTTCCATTGAGCGTTTATCGTCAAGAAGCAAAGGGGGCAAAATAGGCCAAAGTTGAACCTTTTATTTCTCTGCCGGTCCAAATTAACAAATCATTTGGGAAATYTCAATTATACCCTTGTATGCAAAGAATGAGGCTGGGAGATTATATTCTCTGAAATCCACGCAGAGCACTACACCAATTAGCACACCTGCTAGGCCTCTAAACCCAATTGCTGTCCAGTGATTTGGTCTCCAGAACATGTCCAGCCCCTCTTCAGTAAATGAGCAATCTCCTGGGAATTTACCCTAAATGATTGATGACAAATTCACACAATTATGAACTTCTGACCTATGTTAGGAGTGGATGAAACAAACCACAAGTTGTAAATATGTTCACAGGGACATTTAACACTTACACCTAGGAAATCTTAGTACCAATGTTGTATTACTAGTTCATACTAGTGTTATTCCACAGCATTTTCAATCTGAGTGGTTTAGTCTTCGACCTAAMCTCGACGATTCTGAAGTGAGTGATACGTTTGACAGAACTTCTCCCAGAAATTCCCTAAATGGGCAGCTAGCTTCTGATTAAAATAAAACAAATCCTAACATTTCAACATTACCTTTGATGCTTTTTCCTTGTTTGGCCACAGTTGTCTAACTTAGTCTCCTCATGCTATGAACAATTATGCCTAAATGTAATATCTTCAAGTGTTAGCATGGACACTTAGTTGAGTTTTGCTACAAAAGGAGAGACACTCCATTCCCATGCATAACTGCAAACTCTCAAACTGCAACTCTACAAACTGCAAACTGCAACCTTTCTAAAATTGCTTTCACTACAACAGAAGCTCCACAACGTACTTCAAATAAAAGGTGAAACATTTTGAGCCGAAGGTCTTAAAAATCAGCCATGGTGGTAACAGATTAAGTAGATCATTTCAACCTTGCCATCCACATGTACTAGAGAAGTAATTCCTCTTGCCGAAGGGTCTTCCCTTGTACTAATCTACTCTTAATGAGGGGCTTCAATTCAAGTCTCTGGCTAGTCCGCACAAACGAAACAGCCTTCCTGTAAAATGTTGGTCTTATGTTTCATAAACTGGAATAAAAGGATTCCAGAAATGTTCCATACACACAAAAAGCTTCTCAAATGATGAGCACAAATTTGTTTACATCACTGTTAGTGAATATTTCTCTTTTGCTAAAATAATCCATCCAACTGACAGGTTTGGCATATCAAGAAGATGATTAAACAGCATGATGATTACAGGTGCACTTTGTCCTGGGGACAATAAAAGGACACTAAGATGTGCAGTTTTGTCACAACACCACAGATGTCTCAAGTTGAGGGAGTRTGCACTTGGCATGCTGATTGCAGGAATGTCCCCCAAAGCTGGTACCAGAGAATTGAATGTTAATKTCTCTAACTTAAGCCCCCTCCAACGACATTTTATAGAATTGGCAGTATGTCCAACCAGCCTCAGAACCTCAGACCACGTGTAACTACGCAAGCCTAGGACCTCCACTTCTGGTTTCTTCACCTGCGGGATCGGCTGAGACCAGACACCCGGACAGCTGATRAAACTGAGGATTGTTTCTGTCTGTAATAAAGCCCTTGTGGGGATAAACTAATTCTGATTTGGGAGCCAGGCCAAGCCATTGGGTGGCCTATGCCCTCCCAGGCCCACCCATGTGAAAGCCATAGATAAAAGGGCCTAATGAATGCATTTCAATTTCTTTATATGAACTTTAACTGAGTAAAATCGTTGAAATTGTTGAGTTTATATTTTTGTTCAGTGTGTATGTATGCATGCATGTATATGTGCGCGCACACAGCTTCCAAGTTGAGTTTGTGTCTGGGACACCCCAATACAGTAGATGGCGTTGTGAACGATTGGTGTTATGCGTTAGWTTCTGTTGGTCAGAGTTGATTTGTGACAGTACTACTAGCTAGCCAARCAGCCAACTTTTCTATGACATTTAATAATTTCTTGCAATAAACAAATCAACTTAAGTGACCAGACTTGTTTGGTGKTGTTAAACTAACATGCTGACCACACCACTCGCATCGCGAGCCGCGCAAAATAAAGGTACACATACGTTATTCAATCAAAGTTGGTTGCCAACCRCCATATAAAGTCCAAAGAAGAAGCATTAAGGATGAGAGATTACTAGAAACAAAYTTGGTTTACCCTTTTATCAACATGTGCGTGATGGCACACGAACGAGCGGGTCTGGTCAGCATGTAACTCTWAGAAATTAACTGGATTTGTTAGCTAGCTATACCTAGCGGCAAATAACTAGCTAGCATAAGGAACGCTAATAATCACTATGGAAACTGTTTGTGTGAACATAAACCAGAGATAGGTCATTAGTTCAGATTGGTATGCACAGATGAACTAAGTTCACCATCTACTACAGTCTGCACGAGTGAAGATTTCTGCTAGAAGCAGCAAAGGCAGCAACCACCGGTAACCGTCGCACCATTTAATTTGACCCATCACAAAATGGTGGTTGGCGTTGCCCAGAGAGTCGTTTTTGTACATTTTGAAAAATGTMTTTTTCACAGTCCACCGCGAGCCAACACCTCTGACGAACAGCTGGCTCGTTATTATTACCTCATTTGTGTCACTGAGAACTAGGCCTAGAAGGACAAAGGCATTGCTGGAAGTAAAGTGCAGCCTTTATTTTTAGCTGATGCACTACAGTTACTTCAATGGTAGTACACATCAAGCCATTACACACCAAAACGGAAATAAATAATCCCAATGGCTGTCTATGACACATCTCGAGTGTCTGAATGCCTCTGCATAGACCTTTGCTTATAAAGAGTTTACTGTTAACTACCAGGCTGATGGACAATTACAGGCCATCATAAAAATCTGGCCAGACCAATGAGTCACAGGGTTTCTCAGAGGACTTCTGTATCACCCAAGTGACCTAATGCAACTCTACCATCGGACAATATGTATAAACCCGTGTTTAAAAATACATTTWAAAAAAGTCCAACTCCGTGAGAAAGTGTGAAAGGTCGGCCAATCTTGCATGATCACTAATGGTGTTTACTTCTGTGCTAGCTACATGGGAACGTAGGAAGAGCTGGTTGGTCAATCCAAATCCCTCTGTAAATCAAGGACAATATAGAGAGCGGGACACAGAACAACCATTCCCACAACAACAACAACAACAAAAAAAAGTGGTCTGAAAAGGATAAATTACTCAATCTATTGCACATTGATGGGTGGGAGCGTGCAGGGGGGCAGCTGGGACTTACCGACTCACACTCCCTCAGTTTCTTCTGAGCGCTGTCAAAGTCGAAGTTCACATACAGGCACTCCACAAACTCTGTGATGGGATCTTTGTAGGTGTAGGACTCCTGGAAACGGAAAAGAAGATTTCTAACATTTTGCACATGCCTGTGTGTGCTAGCTTTTTATTTTTCAGCAGTGGACATAGCACAGGTTCGACAGGCAAGGCAGCATGCCTCCAACCCATTACTAAAAACAAAAAGGCAAATGTGGAGACCCATGGCTAACCAAATAGTAGAATTTACAACGCAGTGAATAAAAGCAGATTCAAAAAGTCCCCTAAACAATTCCAAACCAATGCTAGGGGGGGAAGAGACCCAAGAAGACGGAACAAGCATAGAGCACATGTTTTAGTGATTACACAGAGCCCACCGAGACGGCGCTTATTTAGCTTTCAGAGCCATTGATCTCTGAAGAAGCTACCGATGTTGGGTTTGGGAAGAAATCGGTACTCTACAATCAGACCGTCTGCTGCCATTTATCAAATGTAATGGGTTCAAGACCTCTAGCCAGGACCAGATCTCTGATAGAGTATACTCTAAGAGCAGCATGTTTATCAGCCAAGGCCTTACACTGCTCATAGATGTGTGGATTCTGGCCTTTAATGGGATTGGGTTAAATGAGGAAGACTTTTCAGTTGAAGGCATTCAGTTGTACAACCCCTTCCCYGAATAGTTGGTGACATCTTGTATCAAAATGGCCAATCCTACACTGACTAAGGTTGGCTAACATGTTACTGTGATAGAAAATTTGTAGGAAATGTGTTTTGAGAAATTGGGGTAAGGAATGTGTTAAGATGTTGTTTTTTTATACCTGCTGTATGACCTTGACCAGATCTTTCAGGACCTGCCGCCGCTTGCGAACGTCTTTGTTTGTGATGACAGCAGTGGTCAGGTAACGCAGGATGTGTGGGCACATGGTCTGAATGGCGTTGAGGTACCTGAAATGACAAAACAAAAGGTCATGACAAGAACAAATAATCAGGTGTCTTAAGGACTGGAGGAACTACATGGCAWCAAAAAGAAAAGCGAGTTGATATTTATGGAGGTGAAGGCTATACGAAGTTGATAAACTGTGTTGGTGTATGCATAGGTTGAAGGGCATAAAGGTCTATTTTTGGTACGCAAGTAACTAAGCAATTAGGCCCATGGCATTTAGGACTTCTGACCTTATCAACCAAACAGATATGTGCGTTGTAATAGCACATTCTCTGCATGACATAAGTTCAAGCACTCCTTTTCATTACCCCCTGTATAAGCAGAGGGGAGGAAAGGAAACCCTGGCCTCCGCAGTAGACACAGATCACCGAGCAGGGGACCTGCCCAGTAGCTGAAACCCTATCCTTCAGGGCCTTGTTTTTCAGCCACAGGTCAACTTGCTAAGGGCTGAGCACGAGAGAGGGCCTTGTTAGAAGCYAATTAGAACCCTAGACAACATTCTTACTCTGCAGACAGTGTTGCAAGTCCTTTCCCCACACGCTTCCGTAAAAAAAACTTGCACACATACAACCCCATTCCTTGTCAAAAGGAGTGTTCGACTTGAGTTATTTGTATAACTTCTCTTCATCCTTATCTGAACAGCTATCATTGACCCCCCCCCATTCAATCCACCGACCAAATTACATTTCTAAATAGGAAGTGGGGTTTCCCTGCCACTTCCGGCTCCTTCAGCTCTGATAGATTAGGACGGAGAAACATGTTTTTCAGAGYAAGGAGGGAACACCGCAGACGACGGTTTAATTAGTTGAAACAATTACAGGGACAAGTGGGCCTGCGGCACTTGTGATGTTGGGGTCTAAAATCAGCAGTGAGCAGGCAGGCTAGGCGGTGAGCAATCATCCACCTGGTTGGAGAAGCCCCCTTTCCTCTCCTTTTGTAGTTGTCGGACTTAGTGGCAGACCACAACACTCCATTCTCTGTTCCCGATGAACATACGCYTACTCTCTCTCCAGGGGGTCTCCAAAAGCAAGCAATACCAGACCTGCCAACCCTGTCCAACTTTTTAGAGTACCAGACCCGCGCGGCAAATTGGGAGATTCAACTTGTGTGCCGAATTGGGCCCCCAGCAAGCTAGTGCGTGCAGTTGGAGTCTGATTGCAATTATAGAATTGTACCAACTCAAGTCTATAAAAAGGTTGGAATACTTTGACAGCATTCCATTTACACATATGGTAAAAGTCACCAACAAGATCTAATTAGCAGTGCATACATTTCAAATTTGATAAAATCTCAAATCTAGTGCAAAGGCATTTTAGAAGCATTTCCTATATAGCTAATACCTGACACTCATTCTTCATCGCGCAGTCTTCTAAACTCCCGACTCCATTTAATGCCAATATATTTATTTTTGATAATACTTTTGTCATGCTTTTTGTGACGTGGATACTAATTACAGTGCATCAGGTTGCGTGATCCTCGTAATGTTACGTGGAAAATACAACTAACGAGACGCGGAATTTAAAGTATCACACTCGCATAAATGCGACCAGTTATTTTTCGTATTTGCAGTTCATTTATTTCACTAGCAAATGCAAGTGAACTGCTGGCACTTTAGAGCCCACTGAACRTCCATCTAACGTTAGCTTGAAACAATTAGGGTTTACCTTTCCACAACACACGGAGTTGAAAAGGGATGCGTTTACCTACAGCTGACAGTCGAAAAAGTCTGCATCACAACAGGCACGGACGGGGTAGCTACGTCGAATATTAATCTACATGTCCGTTGACACAAACTCGGTACATGTCTGTGTGTTGCAGCTCGAGAACCGGGATGTTAGATTTACCAATTGTATTTTTAATTATATATGCATTTTGCGTACCAACTACGATATTCTCTGTCCATGTACGAGATCCAAGTTAAAAGTAAAAAGAAATGCAACATTCACCATACMCCACTTAAGGGACCTAATCATTTTGGAGTTTGAGGCAACAACAACGCTGTACTGGTTGCAGAGGACGCCTCAAAAGAATTAGAGTTTCAAAATCAAAACAATTTCAACCCAGTGCGTGTGAGTGAGCGTGAATAACGAGGAGAGAGACAGGATAGGAGGGTGGAGATGAGGGGTAGAGGGAGAGATTTCATTGACCATCTGCAAATGATAGAACAATGTAAACCAACTGCGAGTGCTTGGATAGCATTACTAAAGTATTAATTTCCCCCCTTTGCACCTACATCATAGATCACCGCATGACAATATTCTCACCATGAGTGCACTTGAACTCAGTAGAGGTTTTCAATAACACAAACTAGGAAGGCCTGATGCAACTTTTGCTGACTGTGGGTAACAGAGGTCAAACATTAAACTAAGGCCTAGCCACTGGTCAACAACTTTGGCCAAAGGAAGTAATGGTCAAGGGGTGAGGGAATGAGGCCAAGCCTCACTGTGGAGTTAAGTGGTTTCTTGACTGAAATTGCAACGCACACAACACTCCCTCAAGTTCGTCCAAACAGATGTTTGTGTGAGCTTTTCATTACTAATTATTGGGCAGCCTTTCMTTCATTACATTTAAAAACTAAGTAAAACTCAGAGAACCAGACATCCCTATCTGCTATGTTGTGGTGGCATGTCATACCTTCAGTTGACTACAATCATTGGTTCAATTACACAAACCAGCAATCAGAATGGGGGGGATGCATTATAATAGTTTGTGTGTAAATTTTACGCAGTGCAGAGTTTTTCCGATCTGCAATACACATGGACTAACTTGCAGCTTCGAGAGTAAATAGACCACACAAAAACAAAATGGACTGAAACCACTTTAAAAAATACTCAGAGTAGGTTTTTGAAGATGCCCCCTTCCCAAAGTTATTAAGAGTAAATGGCTTCTTTTTCTAAATCAAGTAAGTCTAATAAAAACGAGTCTACTTTCTCCACAGTTAGCAGGACCTGACCCAGGCGGCTGCCAGCTGAACCACTTTTGGTCTCTCCTGGGCCAGCAGCAAACCCTGGGGCCCAAGGTTCAGTCCTCTACTGTGCCTCTTCTTTAGGGATAATTTCCTTCCATTCTCCCCAGCAAGGATGCCAGCAGGCCACATTTTAACAATCACCTCTTGGGTCACTCAAGGGTTTAGTGTGGATCAGTGAAGACACTGCGCCTCAGACTGTAGAGATGGCAGCTTTACAGGGCAATATGTTGAGGGTTCGTCATCAGGTCTAAATAAGCCAACAGTGTTTTTTACAGAACTCCAGTGTGTCAGAGATGAAAATACTTACTGCGGCTGATACAGGAAGAGCTCAATGATGTTGTCTCTGCCTTTGGGGTGGTTAAAGAAGACGAATAGGGACCAATGGATCAGCCAGGTCCTCTGCTGAAGAGACTGGAGSGGGGAACTCACCGACTGGACAGGAGAGAGTTGTCATTATTTACTAGTTCTGATTGAGGTGACAATACAGTATACTGTAAGACAATTAAAAAGTTCAGTACTTTAAGAACGTGAGGTCTCAGTTCCCTTTCAAACGTTTTCCTTCCAAGCCAGAGGCCGCACCCCTGCGTCCTTCCCAGCTATCCATCCAATAAAAAATAAAAAAACCTAGATCCACATAACTGCTCCTTTTGCAGATCCTCTGGCGTCAGGACTGAAAGGGGGTGGGGCATCAAGCCGCAACAGCGCTTTGCTGAAACCCGAAGCGGTCAATACGGGAGTCGAATCTACGTAAGGGAATCAAATTGCAGTGTCAAATTCTGAGAAGTGGGGCATTTACGTTGTTATCGATAGTCTCCCTCAGGCGGGTGAGGTCTTCCATCGCAGCCTCCCAGTTCTGCATCAGGATCTCAGAGGCCAGCTTCCCCCACAGTGAGTTCAGGGCATTCCTGTCTGTGGCCGGGACCTGGGAAAAGACATGTCATACTTGTTAGAACATGAAACACAGCATCACCTCACACAGCAGCAGAACTCAACCCACCTGCAAAATGACCAGGCACTGGCAGATCTAATCCTGATAAATGCCTCAGTGTACAAACCGTGTGCTCGCACACACGCACGCTCAGAGACAGTCAGTGAAGTAGTGGCCGTTGCCTCYGCCGCTTGGCATTGGCAAGCAAAACTGTTCGGTGGAGTTACTTCTCTTATTTATACTGGATAAACTGATTAAATTATGTCATCCTGAGGGAATTGGACTTGACAGAAAGAGAAATGAATCATGAAAGAATGTTTAGCTTTTTATAAAAACCTAATTTGCTGCACTTTGTGATACTGCAACCGCTGCATTGCAGATGTTCTGCGATCCTTTCAGATTACCACCGTAACTAGGAGCACATTTGAAGCATATGTGAGCTTCTCCGTACAATGTGCTAAAACATTGTTACTGTTATTTACTTAATGCTGCAACTCTTGAAAAATGTGCAGGGTGGCACACGRCCTTGGGAAGACAACACACACATTACTAAAGACGGACCTAGGGCATTTCAGCGTTGGCCCTACTCTAGTCAAGAAAGGAATATCTCATTTAAATTTAGCTCTGCCTAGTTCAAGCTACCACCTTGGTCCCGGAGGTTGTGACGTTTCTGGGGCAGGGTCAGCAGGTCAAAGGTTAGCTTGTCTGTGACATCTCCGTACCACAATTACATGGGACAGATTCTATCTAAAAGGAAATGGTTGAAGAAACATTGAGCTCACAACTCTGGTTCAGATATTACTCCCTTAAAATAACAAAATTGGATATTTAAATTAGCAGTTGCAATTGGAGAGAACATTGAAGATATACACGCAAAATGAGAGTAGAGGGCACATCTAGCATCTTTGAGGGAAAACCCCATCGCTGTTCCTCAGACCTCTGGTCAATCCTCTATTGCCTTCAGCCCCTCTCTGAAGGGACTTGTGTATGGTGCTACTACTTCTGGTGGTGGTTTTGCGCAACGTCTGATAACTTTGATCAACAAGGCCACAAGGAGAAGCATGCAGTAGAGGTAGAGTTATCAAAAGGTCTATCACTTGGAGTTCACCAACAGAGGTCCTGCTCCAGCCACAGAAACCTTGACCAGCAACAGCCTGGGTTTCTCAACACCATCTGGGAGGTGTTCATAATTTACGCCAAGCCAGGGTAATCCATCTAAATAAATGACAGTGTTTGGATGCTTAATTTGATTGAAAAGGGTATCAAAGGCAAATATGTTAATGCCCTTAGGAAATGTCCCTGATTGGCGATCAAGCTTTTCAAAAACAGTCCTAACCAGATAAAATGCTTTTCCAAAGTCTATGTCTGGTACATTGCCAGGACACGTAATTTCGGTTTTCTGTACAAACTGCATGTCTTGAGAAATGTTTCAATAACTTCTACAGCTTTTCAAGCATGTTAAAATATAATTGTGATAATCTCCGACCATTAACACAAAAGGAAAACCTCCCGTTGAATCATGCTAGCTATAAAGTCTTATTGCAACTCTTCCATTATCACAGGCTAAACGCATTGATATATGAAATGATGCTAACAAGAACCAGTTGAGGTGATAGCCATCCTCCAAGTCACGAGATCACTGTTTATTTGTTTTTACCTTTAACTAGGCAAGTCAGTTAAGAACAAATTCTTATTTACAATGACGGCCTACACCGGCCAAACCTGGACCAATTGTGCGCCACCCTAAGGCGGCTTAATCAAAGCTAGGCCTCCACCCTTTGGCTCATGGGAACCGCTGGCCCACAGTAGCTTATGATAAACACCAAACGCAGTCAGTGACAAGAGTCAACCAGGAAGTGAGGGCGGGTGCCTGCTGTAAGGCCACAGTAACCTAGACGCAACCCACCACACCCCCTTCTTTCCGACAGCAGAGTGGACTGTGAGACAAATGATTCATGGGTGGAAAWGGAAACCAGCTAGAATCTCTTAGTGATTGAGAAAAACAGATTATCAAGATAAAGGATTAATACATATTTATATTACATACAACAGACAGGTGCAATTAAGTGTTGTTTTACAAGGTCTGACATCAGCGCCCCTTTAGCAAATGATGGTGCCTTGCTCAAAGTCAAACAGATTTTCACCTTGTCGGGTCGCGTATTAGAACGAGCAACCTTCCGGTTAGCAGCCCATCGCTCTAACCGCTAGGTTACCTGCTAGGCTACATGAAGACTTTATTAGGCTACACAGTAACTTTTAAATGAACTGCTACATAAAAAGGGTGACCGGTGGAAAAGAATACTGGTAGGAAAAAACAAATGGGGAAAGTCAGCAGCAAGGTAGTCTTCCAGAGTAAAAGACACGAAGAGGAGCAGAAGGCCATTCATCCACTCACAACAGTGGAGTTCTTTGATCATAAAACAAAACTTGGGACTGCTTTAAATTACTTTTTTTAATATATATMTTTTTTTAAATGAGACCTCATAAGAAAGATTAAGCATTATAACTTAGGAGAAAAGCCAGCCACGGTGCCAATTTAAAGGTTGTCGTTTCATCTCTGAAAAAATAAAGAGGTTTGTGTTAAACCTAGCAGGTAAACCTGCTAGGTTTAGCCGATGTCCATGTCATTATGGCAGCTTTCTACACACTGCCTGGCATTCACTAGTGGCCACGCAACAATAGTTTCAATACCAGGGTTTTTCCAGCAGTTAACTAGAGTTTCCATTTGTTGGCGAAAAGGGGCACATTTTCACCGACTGACCAGCAACAATAAATTTACTGTGCTGAAGAGCCGTCGGTCTCTCTCAAATGCTCTTATACTTTTCTCCATCCCATCATACATTCACTGATGCTATGAATAAGTTGCTCTTTTTCGCGCTACGCCACACATGTAACAGAACCCGAGGCCTGGATTTTGCAAGCCTGCGCTTCCTTGTTTAATTGACTGGCTTTCCCACGTTTGATGGGTAGAGCCTCACCTCTACCTTACGGGGCAGTCTGAGAAAATGGGAGGTCCACAACAATAGGGGGGAATAGCAGGGCAGGTATGAAGTATAAAGACAGACATTTAGGCGTAAAATTATTTTTTTTAATTTAAAAATGAGCCTTCAGATTGTCAAGAGGGTGGCAGCGGCCTATCTGGTAACAGTAACTGCCCTGGCTTGAAATGTAAAATGAGAGGCTAATGATTTGAGGAGTAAATTCAAAACTGGAAAATAATCTACATAAGTATAGACTGAGCTAAAAACCATAAACAACTGTGCGGAGAGAGAGCGCATCAATTGCATGCTTTTGATGTGGGTTTTGCTCATGTTCGATCAAGAGCCACCGTCATCTGGTCTTCAATGTCTCTCGCTAGCATACTTAAATGTGAGTGCGTCACATAGAATCAATCAAATAAAATGTAAAAAAGAGCCCAACTGCTTTGGGTTAAGAGGCTGTTTACAGAGATTAGGGCTCGTTGCTCAGAGTCTCTGCTAAGCCTGTTTTTCAGGAGAGGACACCAGCATCACCAACGTGCATGACTAGTCACAGACATCTTCACGACAGAGGGAGAGTATCAAAAGTCAATTAAAATGGGAAACCTAAGTTGGTTGTAATATTTGTCATTCTGATGAACATGTAAAGTGTTGATTTTATTCTTTGCATTCTTTCGAGACTGGCTTTGGCACAGGTCTTTGCTCTACCCCAGAGCTCAGATGAGGACATACGCGACCCAAAAAATGAAACTATTGAATAAGACTTGGAATACACTGGTTGTGCTTGTTTGGTTGGCGGAATTACAGGACACTGATAGATGAAATGGTAAACCCTGGCTTTAAAGTAACAATGGTGAAATCTACCACCAAAAACGTAGGCGAGTTTGAGCATCAAATTTGCAAACAGCATCACAAAAAAAAAAAAGGCTTCTGAAAGGGGAAACACAAGGTAATAGTGATGGTGCCTGGTCAGCGTGACCATGAAAATATAAAAACATACACCTCAGACTAAAAGCACCAACACTGAGTCTGGTGGTAACTACRGTAGAAATTAACCTCATTGGCCAACATCTTATTTTAGTTTGGAAATTAGGTTTGACGCCAAGGCTTTCTGAAGAACATTAGGTGACTTAACTTGTTAAAGTCAACGATAGCACAAAAGGTCAGCCGAGCATTCAGACCTAGAGTAGCCCTTACAAGCCACTGGTCCTGGAGAGAGACTAACAAAGGAAGCACTGAAGATCTGGTGGCACCTTCCACTGAGGTCACAGGCTGTCCATTCCCAGGACTTATCTAGTGTTACACCACTATTGTGACACAAAACACTCCTCTGGCCTCCCCTCTGTCAGGTTACCACCTCTCTTGGCCTAAGAGGTTCCCAACTCTATACAGCAGTGCACACAGTCCTACTGCACCTTGCCCATTCTCTGTGTAGTTCATCTTTCACTGATTTCTGAGGGCAGCGGGAGAGAAGCCACAAACACCAGCGCAACGATCCCTTTGTTTAGAGGAAATAAGATGTACGCATGTGTAATGAGAATACTGCCAGTACTTTCAGTGAACTGTAATTACCATCCGCCCCTACCCTCATTGGTATTATCTGATTTCCAAAGCATTTCACTGCTGGTGAAAATGATTTAATCCCTCCTCCATGCACACTCATATGTTAGCCAAAACAACAAAAAAAGGAAATACTGTGTATAGCCAAACAGGTTGAGAAACACAATGGAATTAGCTGCAAAACATTAAAAACCAGCAATGTTATCGGTTAACCGAAAATACATTTGACCGGTCAAGCGCAGTCTATAGGTTAATTTGCATAATCTAGTGGATTTAAATTGGCACCGCATATAAAGTATAGTTAGAGAGGAATATTACCTCGCAGCTCCTCAAACAGCTGGTTGCCACTTGAAGGGAAATTCAGACATTTGCATTTAGAATTCTACATTAGAGTGAAAACAGAGTTGAGTCACTTAAACAGCATCGTATTTTCTGTTGGTCACGTCATTTTACTGTTTGGAACGAATTAACCGGGATTAGTTAGTAGGCAAAAATATACATCCCTAATTCAAACAAGACAGGCTATACATTTACAAAGTCCACTCATTTAGGCCTAAATGGTAGGCTAGTTCTTTGTTTAGTAAACCTGTTCTCTCAGTCGATTCTTTATTTGAGTGCGCCTATTGTACGTATGCATGTATGTACGTATGCATGTATGTACACACTTTTCGAAGCCCACCAGAACACATTACGTAACTCATAAGCACTCGGAAGCCTGACAAGGAGCTATCTGGCTTCAAATCAATAAGTCGTCCACTGCAGCCCGCCCAGCGAGAGGACAAAAGAAAGATTATGAAGTCTGCTGCTGAACACTTGGCACAGTAAAAAAATAAAAAATAATCCTACCCTTGTCCTTGAACAGCAGCTCATCCTAATACTGAAGACGTGTGGAGAATTGAATGAGGGAATGACGGCAGCTTTTCACATGCAATTAACTGAGGGTGTTCTCTCTTCCACGTGCTAGCCCTTTGAAAAATGGAACAACCCTGGACAAAACAACCGGAAATTCCATTTTTCAAAAAATGCGTTGAGCCAAAAAAGTATACATCAACGGAGACATTGTCTAATTCCAAAAATGCAATGTTAAGTGGATGTATACTGCTCATAATTTATGGCGTTTGACACGGTCCACTGCTGGGGGGGGGGGGAGGAATCACATAAGTGATTAATGAACAAAATGAGTCGTTCCTGAGAAACTAATACTTCTTAATGAAGCTTCAATCATTGTCTAACTGTTTGCCCTTAAAGAGCTTGCTAATATAAAGCACTGCCCAATAGTGTCCATTTGTCAGTGGTCCAGTTTTTATTCCAAAAACTACTGATGAAGTTTCAAGGGTACAAATCTGTAAACAAAAATGTCTCTAGATCTATTAACTTGCTGTGAACATCTAGTATCCAAGGTCACCAGTTTGATATTTCATAAGAGTACACTGAAATGAGGGGTACTAGACTTACCAGGACACGGAAGAAGTAGAGGTACTCGGCAGCCCCAGAGTAGTTTCCACACTCGTACTGGAACTTGGCATATCTGTACAAAGTGTCCAGGTACTCCTGACGGAACTGGAAGAGAAAAGGGCTGATCAATGGTTTCGTCCGATAACTATTCAGAGCATAGACACCAGCAATTATTTATTTGCTGACCATATTGTCAGCTTTCTCTCAGGCCTCATGTAAGATTATAGTCCAAGATGAGAGCCATGGTGTTATATCCAGTCAATGCCAGACCACCCCACTGGGAACGGAGTGGCTGAACTAAGGAGGGCAATTCTAGAATCATGTTCAATTTCAAAGCCCATTCTGTTTGATTACCATCACTAATCATTGGGGTCAGCATGTAGCCTAGCAGTTCATATCTGTATTTATTATGGATCCCCATTAGCTGCTGCCTAGACCATTTACACAAGTGGGAGGGTTGCTGGTTCGAATCCCTGCTCAGACAGTTAAATATGGTGCAGAGTGCGCGGTCAACCAGAGGTTTGCTGGTAACAGCCTAGATACCGTTATCTGCTGCCGTGCACTTGAGCAATTTCAGTGTGTAATTGTGTGTACAAGGAGCTCCATGTCAACATCCCATACGGAATGTCACAACATTACCACATGAAGGCCTATTTACTTTTGTCACCTATGGCTATTTGGGAAAAGCCTTCAACAACCGACCTGAGCCCTATACTACGGATAAAGGTATGAGGAGTCAACTTTGGTCAAGTCGGAGTTCAACTTCAGATACCTGGTACCAAAGTGGCTAACCTTTTAGCCAAGAAAAATTTCTATGAGTACAAATCCTTCAGAACTAACCTACTCTGGGGCAGGCTAACTCAGAGCCAACTCCATTTATCCTGAATCTAGTGTGAGCCACTAATTGAGGACCAATGAAATCAGATACCCTCGCAGAGTCATCATCCCCATCATTTTATGTAAATGTAAATGTAAATGTAATTTTAGGAAGACAACAGATTAAATATTTAATGAATAAATGCTTTGTCAAAATTATATGAACTGTAACTAAGTAAAATATTTAAAAAATTGTTGTTTATATTTATGTTGAGTACACACAACTGTAGCAATGAAAAATGAGCATTGGGTGGTGGGGGCAGGGGAACAGTACGTTGGGGAACGTCCATAGGGGCACAGCAGGTGGGAGAGAGAAGTGAAAAWAAAAWAAAAAAATTATAATAATCTTTACGCCGTAACAATGATAAATGTCCATTGGGTGGGTGGGGGCCGGGTACATGTTCATGGGGGGGTAGAATATCTCTGAACGGTACACTCCTGCTAACTCAGGACATATCACAGCGCGCTGACGTCAGTTTGGGAACTGAGGCCAGTCTCAGATGCAGTGTGGCTTTGACAGGCAGTGGTTGCGAGCCGCTGCGAAGCGGAGGGAGACCGCCCTTTCCCACAGCTGAGTGGCCTTCGCGCTGCTGAGGTGCAATGAGGACAGAGTGCAGGTCAGCGGGATGCCAGGGTGGGAGGATTCCGAGTGGGGGGGGGGGGTAACGCCAAATATAGACACCCAGCATTTTTGCGGGTAGACCAATGTGTCTCGAGCTGTTCTGTATATTCTTAACAATTCACCACAGACTGTAAAATGTCCACAGATTTTTCTGCAAGCTGTAAAGCACTTACATTTTTTTATATATTTTTTAAGTTACAGTTTTGGGAAGTCGTTACATGTCTCCCTGCTTGGGCCTTCCCGCCCCCCCTTCCCTAAATAGCGGGTTCACACAGGAGTCATGAGAAATGCAGTTTAGAAGTGAAACGTCAGCAAAGCGGTCCAAACTTACGCTGTGTTTCTCCGCCAGATAGTTAAAAAGGGCCTGTCCATCCCTGAAAGAAAAATAATTTCAGTTAGTGGCCTTGTTTCATTAGAGTTGGCTGATGCAGGTTGGGTGTTTTGAGCCCCATTCAGGTGTACTTTTTCCATTTCTGCACTGTAGCAGGTCTAGAGTTCAGGGCAAATCAAGGGCCTTTCATTTCATGAACTGCACCTTTGTACTTCAAGAGTCTGACAGGGAAGCAAAAGTACTTTTATTTTGTGTGAACATTCACAGGCTGTTTAAAACATTCATCTTCAACACTGACACCATTAAACTCATGGTCCAACAACATTTAGGGGGAAGCTCAATCTGACTTTACAAAACTGGAATTGCAGCCTTAGATTATGACTCCAAATAAATATGGTTTTATATGCCATAAACTGAGTCGCCTTTCATGTCTACATAGGGGAGGCATCAAAAACACACACTACATGACCATAATTATGTGGAAACATGCTCAACAAACATCTCATTCCAAAATCACAGGAATATAGGAGTCCCCCATTTGCTGCTGTAACAGCCTCCACTGTTCTGGGAAGGCTTTCCACTTAAATGTTCAGCAACAAGAGCATTAGTGAGGTCGGGCACTTATGTTGGGCAATTAGGCCTGTCACGCAGTTGACGTTCCAATTCATCCCAAAGGTGTTCGATGGGGTTGAAGTCAGTGCGCTGAGCAGGCCAGTTAAGTTCTTCCACACTGAACTAGACAAACCATTTCTGTATGGACCCCATTTTTTCCACAGGCGCATTGTCATGCTGAAACAGGAAAGGGCCTTCCCCAAACTTGGAAGCACAGAATCTTCTAGAATATCAGTATGCTGTAGAGTTAAGGTCTCCCTTCACTGAAACTAAGGGGCCTAGCCCGAACCATGTAAAACAGCCCCAGACCATTATTCCTCCTCCACCAAACTTGAAAGTTGGCACTAGAGGTCGACCGATTAATCGGAATGGACAATTAATTAGGGACGATTTCAAGTTTCCATTACAATCGGAAATCTGTATTTTTGGACACCATTTTCTTTATTTTTTTACACCTTTATTTAACTAGGCAAGTCAGTTAAGAACACATTCTTACTTTCAATGACGGCCTAGGAACAGTGGGTTAACTGCCTGTTCAGGGGCAGAACGACAGATGTTTACCTTGTCAGCTCCGGGATTCAATCTTGCAACCTTAAAGTTAACTAGTCCAACGCTCTTACCACCTGCCTCTCATTGCACTCCACAAGGAGCCTGCCTGTTACACGAATGCAGTAAGAAGCCAAGGTAAGTTGCTAGCTAGCATTAAACTTCTTATAAAAAATAATCAATCTTAACATAATCACTAGTTAACTACACATGGTTGATGATATTACTTGTTTATCTAGCGTGTCCTGCATTGCATATAATCGATGCAACGCAGGGGGATGATTTAACAAAAGCGCATTTGCAAAAAAAGCACAATCGTTGCACGACCGTACCTAACCATAAACACCAGTGCCTTTCTTAAAATCACTACACAAGTATATATTTTTAAACCTGCATATTAGCTAAAAGAAATCCAGGTTAGCAGGCAATATTAACCAGGTGAAATTGTGTCACTTCTCTTGCGTTCTTTGCACGCAGAGTCAGGGTATATGCAACAGTTTGGGCAGCCTGGCTCATTGTGAACTAATTTGCCAGAATTTTACATAATTATGACATAACATTGAAGGTTGTGCAATGTAACAGCAATATTTACACTTATGGATGCCATCCGTTAGATAAAATACCGAACAGTTCTGTATTTCATTGAAATAAACGTTTTGTATTCGAAATTATCGTTTCCGGATTCGACCATATTAAATGACCAAAAGGCTCGTATTTCTGTGTGTTATTATGTTATAAGTAAGTCTATGATTTGATATAGCAGTCTGAGCGATGGTAGGCAGCAGCACGCTCGTAAGCATTCATTCAAACAGCACTTTCATGCGTTTTGCCAGCATCTCTTCCCTGTGCTTCAAGCATTGCGCTGTTTATGACTTCAAGCCTATCAACTCCCGAGATTAGGCTGGTGTAACTGATGTGAAATGGCTAGCTAGTTAGCGTGGTGCGTGCTAATAGCGTTTCAATCGTCACTTGCTCTGAGACTTGGAGTAGTTGTTCCCCTTGCTCTGCATGGGTAACGCTGCTTCGAGGGTGGCTGTTGTCGATGTGTTCCTCGTTCGAGCCCAGGTAGGGGCGAGGAGAGGGACGGAAGCTATACTGTTACACTGGCAATACTAAAGTGCCTATAAAAACATCCAATAGTCAAAGGTATATGAAATACAAATGGTATAGAGAGAAATAGTCCTAYAAATACTATAACTACAACCTAAAACCTCTTACCTTTGAATATTGAAGGCCCATGTTAAAAGGAACCACTAGCTTTCATATGTTCTCATGTTCTGAGCAAGGAACTTAAACGTTTAGCTTTTTTACATTGCACATATTGCACTTTTACTTTCTTCTCCAACACTTTCTTTTTGTGAATAGATTTTTTTTGATGTAGTATATTAAGTTAAAATAAAAGTTCATTCAGTATTGTTGTAATTGTCATTATTACAAATAGTTTTTTAAATATTTTWTTTTATTTAAATTGGCCGATTAATCGGTATCGGCTTTTTTTGGTCCTCCAATAAATCGGTAGCGGCGTTGAAATATCATAATCGGTCGACCTCTAGTTGGCACTACGCAGTCGGGCAGGCAGTGTTCTCCTGGCATCCGCCAAACCCTGATTTGTCCATCGAACTGCTTAATGGTGAAGCGCGATTCATCACTCCAGAGGACGCATTACCATTGCTCCGGAGTCCAATGGTGGTGAGCTTTACACCACTCCAGGCGACGCTAGGCATTGCTCTTGGTGATCTTAGGCTTGTGTGCGGCTGCACGGCCATGGAAACCCCTCACGAAAAGTTATTGTACTTTTCGTGAGGGGGAGTGTTGCAACCGAGGACCGACAATTTTTACGCATTACACGCTTCAGCACTTGGCGGTCCTGTTCTGTGAGCCCTACCACTTCGTGGCTGAGCAGTTGTTGCTCCTAGACATTTCCACTTCACAATAACAGCACTTAGTTGACCAGGGCAGCTGTAGCAGTGCAGAAATTGAACTGGAAAGGTGTCATCCTATGATGGTGCCACGTTGAAAGTCAGAGCTCTTCAGTAAGGACAGTCTACTGCCAATGTTTGTCTATGGAGATTACATGGCTGTGCGTTCGATTTTATACACTTGTCAGCAAAGGGTAGGGTGATATAGCCGAACCCAGTAATTTGAAGGGGTGCCCAGATAGATATATGTGTACACCCCCTACCCTTGTAGGATTGGATTGTATCGAGGCACAAATCCGGGGAAGGGTACCAAAAAATGTCTGCAACACTGAAGATTCACAAGAACAGTGTCCTCCATTAGGGATGTACCGTTATGACATTTTTTTAGTCGATACCAATATCCAGTATTTTCCGTGCCCAAAAACAATACCAATCTTTAAAAAAAAATTGCAGCCTTTTAAGCATTCTAGTACAGTTAAAGTTCACACACACAGCCGTCAAAGGCACTGCATTTCAGTGCAAGTGGTGTCACTACAGTTCCTGGCTCGAATCCAGCAAGTATCACATCCGGCCGTGATTGGGAGTCCCATAGGGCAGCGCACAATTGGCCCAGCGTCGTCCGGGTTTGGCCATCATTGTAAATAAGAACATGTTCTTAACTGACTTGCCTAGTTAAATGTTACACACGCCAAAAAGTTATTTTGTTGGCATTTACATGTCCCATTACCAGTAAAACATMATCAAAACCCATTTCTTTCACTGACTGTGCTGTTTCGTTGTTCGGTCGTTTCATTCTCAGCCAGGATTTCATCATACATGCCAAACAGTAAAGTTTCAGCTCTGGCTGTCCGTGGCCTCTCTTCCTCGGTGTACACTGTCACCGTGTCAGTTTCCATCTTGTCCAGCTGTGTACGTAACAATTCACATAAACCCTGTGTCTGCATCGAAGTAGTGGTCCTTGTACATAGCATTGAGCATGGTGGTGACAGTAAAGAGGCTCAGAGAGAATGACACCGAATCGCTTGTTCACAGCCTCGAGTACTTTCCCAAGTTAACCCCACAGTCTGTCTGCATTTATGCTGAGCAGGCGTTTCAATGCCATGACAGGGTATCACGTCGGCTGCAGACGCAGTTGATTAGCTTATTTCGAGTCAGTTGTACAAACGGCGCTTGGAGTGAGTTCATGTTTCAAACAAGTTCTCAAATGCCATTGAAAATGGCAGCAGGATGAGAACCCCGCACATTCTTGAGCATGCAATACGGCTTTCCTCAGTATGAAATCTCATTGACCCACCCACTGTCCGACTCAGCATGCTCATGGTGCTGACGTCGCTGGTCCAAATGTCAGTCGTGAAGCTATTAGCAGGGACACCCATAGCAAGTAGCTCATGGATGASTTTCATCACACAATACTGTGTGACTCCGGTAAGGGAACAGCTGAAAAATAGCGCCAACTTGGTAATGTGCACCGGTGCTCGACCAGATGGCGAAAACCATAATCCACAACAGAACGGTTGAAGGTCAAGGGCAAAGAATACCATTATCTTCGCATTAACGGATTTTGTCTGAGTTGTCGCACTGAAATTTTCTTGATCTTTCAAATGACTGCTCGACCTGAACTTGTTAAGTTGTTGGAAGTGTGCGCTTAGTATTTTTCTGCTTTTGTTCTATGTAGCACTGTATTTATTGTGGCGTCATTACATCTACCCGTAGGTACATTTATTTATATATGTCAGCTTTGACATCAGTTTTGCACGTCGCCATTAAACTAGACATTGGGCCGATGTTGGCATTTTTAGCTAATATCGTCCGATTCCGATATGCTCACCGATATATGCATCCCTAGCCTCCATCATTCTTAAATTATAGAAGTTTGGAAGCACCAAGACTCTTCCTAGAGCTGTCTGCCCAGTCAAACTGAGCAATCGAGGTAGAAGAGCCTTGGTCAGGGAAGTGACCAAGAACCCGATGGTCATTCTGACAGAACTCTAGCATTCCTCTGTGCAGATGGGAGAACCTTCCAGAAGGACAACCATCTATGCAGAACTCTACCAATCAGGCCTTCATGGTAGAGTGGCCAGATGGAAGTAAAAGGCACATGAAAGACAGCGTGGAGATGGCCAAAAGGCACCTACAGACTTTCAGACCATGATGAACAAGAGTCTCTGGTCTGATGAAACCAAGATTGAATTCTTTGGCCTGAATGTCAAGCATCACATCTGGAAGAAACCTGGCACCATCCCTACGGTGAAGCATGGTGGTGGCAACATCATGCTGTGGGGATGTTTTTCACCGACAAGRAATGGGAGACTAGTCAGGATCAAGGGAAAGACGAACAGAGAAAAGTACAGAGAGATCCTTGAAGAAAACCWGCTCCAGAGCGCTTTGTCAGCCGGTGATGGTCAAGCAAATAACTGCTTGATCTCACGGTAATTGACCGTTAATTAACCTCTTCTGGCTTCCACACAGCCTACAAGCCACTGATGCAGACCTTTGGAACATCTACAATTTAACAAGCCTAAAAAATCCATGTAATATACCTTACACCTTCACAATAAATCCATTATGTTATACGGGTCTAAAAAACATGAATAAAATGTCCTTCAAAAGAACAGAATAGCATACTCTGATTTGTCCTTATGTTGTGGTGACTGATATGTCTGTGCTATATGGCTGTGGGCTACAGTAGATAATTTATCAGGCAAGATTTGCTTAGAATTCCATGGCATTATTTTGTAGTATGAGGAACAATAGAAAGGTATTTTCTCCAAACGATTTGAGGGGGTGCGCACATGCGGCTGTTCTGTTATGAGCGGTTACAAAGAAACAGCTAATCCTGTATGCTTAGAGTCTTATGTAACTTCAGTTATGAATCAAAGGTTGGGCTATATATATATATATATATGCTCAAAAAAAATAGGGAACATTAACAACACAATGTAACTCCAAGTCAATCACACTTCTGTGAAATCAACTGTCCACTTAGGAAGCAACACTGATTGACAATAAATTTACATGCTGTTGTGAATGGAATAGACACAGGTGGAAATTATAGGCAATTAGCAAGACACCCCCATAAAGGAGTGGTTCTGCAGGTGGTGACCACAGACCACTTCTCAGTTCCTATGCTTCCTGGCTGATGTTGGTCACTTTTGAATGCTGGCGGTGCTTTCACTCTAGTGGTAGCATGAGACGGAGTCCACAACCCACACGTGGCTCAGGTAGTGCAGCTCATCCAGGATGGCACATCAATGCGAGCTGTGCAAGAAGGTTTGCTGTGTCTGTCAGCGTAGTGTCCAGAGCATGGAGGCGCTACCAGGGGACAGGCCAGTACATCAGGAGACGTGGAGGAGGCCGCAGGAGGGCACAACCCAGCAGCAGGACCGCTACCGCCTTTGTGCAAGGAGGATCAGGAGGAGCACTGCAGAGCCCTGCAAATGACCTCCAGCAGGCCACAAATGTGCATGTGTCTGCCTAAACGGTCAGAACAGACTCCATGAGGGTGGTATGAGGGCTCGACGTCCACAGGTGGGGTTGTGCTTAAGCCCAACACGTGCGGCGGACGTTTGGCATTTGCCAGAGAACACCAAGATTGGCAAATTCGCCACTGGCCGCACTGTGCTCTTCACAGATGAAAGCAGGTTCACACTGAGCACGTGACAGACGTGACAGAGTCTGGAGACGCCGTGGAGAACGTTCTGCTGCTGCAACATCCTCCAGCATGACCGGTTTGGCGGTGGGTCAGTCATGGTGTGGGGTAGCTTTACTTTGGGGGGCCGCACAGCCTCCTGTGCTCGCCGAGGTAGCCTGACTGCCATTAGGTACGAGAAGATCCTCAGACCCTTGTGAGACCTTATGCTGGTGCGGTTGGCCCTGAGTTCCTCCTAATGCAAGACATGCTAGACCTCATGTGGCTGGAGTGTGTCAGCAGTTCCTGCAAGAGGAAGGCATTGATGCTATTATGGACTGGCCCGCCCGTTCCCCAGACCTGAATCCAATTGAGCACATCTGGGACATCATGTCTCGCTCCATCCACCAACGCCACGTTGCACCACAGACTGTCCAGGAGTTGGCGGATGCTTTAGTCCAGGTCTGGGAGGTAGCTCAGGAGACCATCCGCCACCTCATCAGGAGCATGCCCAGGCGTTGTAGGGAGGTCATACAGGCACGTGGAGGCCCACACACTACTGAGCCTCATTTGACTTGTTTTTAAGGACATTACATCAAAGTTGGATCAGCCTGTAGTGTGGTTTTCCACTTTAATTTTGAGTGCGACTCCAAATCCAGACCTCCATGGGTTGATAAATTTGATTTCCATTGATAATTTTTGTGTGATTTTGTTGTCAGCACATTCAACTATGTAAAGAAAAAGTATTTAATAAGAATATTTCATTCATTCAGTTCTAGGATGTGTTATTTTAGTGTTCCCTTTATTTTTTTGAGCAGTATATATATATATATATATATATATATATATATTATATATATTTATATTATTATTTTTATTATATTTTATATATTATATATATATGTTTGGCTTGTTAAATACATTCTCTGGCTGCATGATGACACTAATTATGATTTAGAAAAAGTTGCATAAAAAGGTATGAGCTCTGCCTCGTTTTTTGTGTAGGCGCTACACACTTCCATCAGTCTCTCATTCATAATTTSACAAGCACTTAATGCCTCGATTTTCCCGACGGCAACCCTTGTAGTCGTAATGCCCCCCCAAAAAAATGTTATGCCTTTTGCAGCCATTGTGGCCTCGGGGTGAATATAATAATTATAATCCCCTTCTCCCTGCTTGCGCCTAAGAACCTCTCATGTATCTMTGTCACTGATTGGGTATTTCTCACAGGCTACAAGTGAAAACAGACACATCGGTGTCGTAACTGAACGCGTCCTTATCCAATTCCGAGGCACATATTGAAGATATTGGAAGAACTGTCCACATTTACTTTGTCAGCCAGTCAATCTACAATCCCCATGGTACAAAAGTTGACATATTCTATGCAAGAAATAAATATTCCGAACAGTCTGGGACAGTTGTGGGATGCGATAGAGCCTAAATGAATACAACCCCTAGCATCCAAAAAAACAAACTTTTATTCAAACGCAAGGAGGCTGACGCAACAGATCAGACTGTTTAGCTTAAAATGCTAATAAAACTATTAGGCWATTTTTTCACATTATTAAGCACAGCAATGCACACACTGCAGTAGGCGATGAGCGCTAATGTTCCATTAACACCCTTACCAAAAATGACATCAAATGCAATTATGCATGTAATGCTTTTATTATAAAAAAGGTGCATTTATGGTCAAAATGATCTTCCCCAAACTTCCAACTCACATGCCGGATATGTATGCTAGTTAGGCTCTACGCCTGTTGTAAAGCGGATTAATGTGCTTAATTTAAAGAAATTATTTKGCCACCAACTCCTTAAAAACATGAGGTGTGCGGCTGATTTGAAAAAGTCCAACAAAAAAGTRTGCATTGTTTGTTGCCTTCTAGAGGGGCAATAGAGTGCTGAGTACCAGTCAATTAACAAGTTTGGTAGGCTACTAATGACCATCAGCAGCATCAGAGCTTGGAGAAGCGTAATTACTGTGACTAAGCGGTCACATGGAATTTGACTGCCTTCATGACCGCCGGTGTGGTGGTAATATGGTCACCTTAACAGCCCTAGTCTTCACCAAGACCTACCCCAGGTTCTCACATCCACAACTGCATTGCAAGCCACAGTCCCCACAGGAACAACAGCAAGAAACCCCACATATCCAAATGTAAAGATCTACATTGTGCCTTAAACCCTTTCAAAAGAGACACAGAATTGCATCACTAGCACCAACTTCGGAMCAAAAAGAGCAAAGAAGCAATGGAAATTGACAAACTCAAGATCCATAGAATTGTTTAATTTCATTAACCTATCATCAGAAACAAGGCAATAACCCAGAAAGTGAATGTCAGAATTTGGCTRGGCCTAAACTATATTGGATTTGCTCCCTGGAGATATTAAGTTGAGGGCAGGCCTCCTATTAAGCATGTTGGCAAACAGTGCACCTAAGACAGTCTCTCTCCAACACAAATCATTATCTCTACATCACACAGTTCTATCCCAAGTGATAGGACTAGGAGATCTAAATATTGAACCCGTCTGCAATTTCCAGTCAGGGATGTTCCGCTTGATAAATTCAAAATCATATCAAAAACACACTACCGCATCCAGAGTAACTCTAGCAGATATATGCGCGGGACGCTAAAATGGGTGTGGCTTGCCCGTTTGGTGTAGTTAAGAGTTTTTTGGTGACCCGGGACAAGTCTTGTATTGTTTTACAAATCCAATGGTATCAAAACGAATCTGAAGAGAAAATAGCCGTAGCTGCACTACAAAAAGTTTGAAGTTACATTCACAAGGCTTCAAACTCCCATTACAATGGTCAGTATAAGATGCTTGCTTTGATAAACAAACATGTCTCAAAACCAAACCTTTAATAAAGAATTCACGATTGGCAAGTGGGTGAAAAGTGTCCTTTGATGAACTGAACTCACTCCTGCCAAGAAGCCAAGTAAAGAATGAGGACTTAGTTTAACCAAACTATTTTAATCACGGCAAAGTCAGCGCCATCCTTAACATTCACTGCAGCATCGTGTATCAGTCTCCTCGTCTGCGTTTGCTGAGTTTGTAAGATGTAACCCTAAATCCACTCTAGGGAAATTGATTCAAAATGTAGGCATATATATTTTTGGGATTACCATCATCTCAATTTAACTTGAACTTCATTCATTAAGCCCRCAAAGTCAGAGAATCTTACACCAGACAGCAAGACCACTACTCTGGGAAATAATGAATTGCAAAAAAAACAGCATTGTCAATGATGGACCATCTATAAAATGCAAACAACTCCTAAACCATCCATTGGTTAAATGGTGGGACAGGAGGTTCTAACTCACCTGGTTGACTGCATCTGTTTTGTGGTCTCTGGGTCCTCAAACATCTTCACAATGGGCTCCGTCTCACCCTGCAGCTGCTTCAGCTGAGCCACCACAGTTATCCTCTTCTCCTTTAGGGCTTCACATGAGACAGAGAGAAACCATTAGAGGCTTTGACCAAAACAATACCCAGGAGAATACCATTACATGCAACAATAAAGATTTGTGTCTGTTTATACTAGTTTTTGGAACAGTGAAGATTGTATTAAGCATGACTAAAATGTGAGGGGGATGGTCTGCAATCAATTTCACCGCCATCTTGTGATTTATTGATGAAACAGTGTAAATACTGAACCATGCATAATCCTTATCACTGTAAAGGTTTCTTTAACAAAAATGTTAGGAGGTAGACTACGCAATGTGCAGTCTTCTTACTGGCGGGGATCTCTTTCTCAGGGAAGAGGTTTTTGTGAACATCCATTGCGAAGTCCACCATGTTGGTCTCGCTAAGGAGATCCAATTTTCCATGAAGCAGTTCCTTCTCATTGTAGATCTGAAAGTGGCAATAGTTCAAAAGGGGGAAACGGGGTTATTTTTGGAATATACAGTTTCAAATTCTTAACTTTGCCTACCCAGTTTAGGAGAACTGCTGACAATGACAGGGTTCAGGAACTAAGCAGACTAACAAAGTTAGAAAACATGTTTAGCTGTAATGGATGCCTGGTTGTTAAAAGGCAACCACCATAGGGCAACACCACCCTCATTTTGATGCAATTCCTGCCCTAGAGGGTAAATGCTTGTTTTGGTTAAAAGCTACCTGTACATATTCACGAATTGGAGCCGGGAAAGAACGCTGTGGTGATTTCCACGTGGTGTGGAGAAACATTAACAAATAGAGAACTGACAACTGTTAGAGTAGCTAGCTAGCATGCTAACCTTAGCTAGACATCGTGCTAATCTTATCTAGCTAGCTAACATTATCGGTTGCTCGTWAAWWWTTTTTAACTACACTGTATTCAAAAGATTAACCAGCTGGCTAGGCTGAAAACTTGGCCACAGATGGAAACCAGCATCTTTGACTTCACCATCAATTGTTATTCTCTTGGCCTCTTCCATAAGAGACACGCATATTTTTTTTTACATTATACTGCACACGGTGCAACCTTCGGTAGGTAGGTTGCGGTACAGCAAATCAAAATCAGCTCATGGTTCTCAAAGGGGAAGTGAAATTATGTGCACCAGTCATTGTTGCCTATCGCAAATGACACATCGCAAACACCTTGAGCGCATCKGACACAAAACACCAATACAAATGTAACAGCACAACAAAATAGATACAAGTTCCTTGAATTTTATTTTGCGGGTGCCGGTTCATTATAGGACAGACACTTCTGGTTTAGCTGCACCAATCAAAGCATGTCGTGAAGCAATACTTTAGTGGTCAAAACCATTCATCTTGGGGCAACCCGGGGAGCAGGGTTGTAAAATGCAATCATATCACGCATTTATAAAATGGCCATATATATGTTTGAGGAATACACACCAGCAAAAAAATATGGATAATTTACCCAACAAGTATACACCCCTTATTGCTCCATGGCTAAGGCAGCCAAGTGTATGCTACTTCAAAAAGCATTTTGCTCAGTTGCAACTTGAAGAGTAAGAACTTGCAGGTGTTCCTGATTAATAAAAACAAATGCCATGCTGGTAGGTGGTAACATTCAAATAAAACCAAGGACCAGAAAATTAACATGGACTGAAAAATATTAGCACATCATATCATATGAGAAACACAGGAAAAAAATCCTACGTCCCCACTTCGGATTTCCCACTTCAAGCCCAAATACATCATACTTTGACTAAAAACGATGACTTAATTTTAAGAGCTGTCCACACAATGTACCATAATTATATTATTTTTGTTATAATTCAAATGAACAGGAGAGTTTACACTACAACTACAAAAAAGGTTGAAAATGATAATGAGAGCTATCGTTTGGATCCAATTTCAGAGCGATTTTCCCCCCTGTCCCTCCAACGATAAAACAATGACAACCAATCAAAAACGGCTTCTATATATTTGTTTTATATTTCACCTTTATTTAACCAGGTAAGCTAGCTGAGAACAAGTTCTCATTTACAACTGCGAACAGGCCAAGATAAAGTATAAAATTCAAGCGTTCTTGGTTCTAGCTGCACGAGGGTGCCCGGAGAGGAGATAAGGCAGAGCGCACCGTAAGCTTTCCTGAATAACTGAGCATGTGTGAGCATATTTGTGGCCACATTAATTATAGTACAACTTGGGAGACTGAGCCACGACAAACAGAAGGCCATATTTTCCAATGATAACCCCATCTGTTAACACCGATACATCCTGACAAAATACACATTATGACTGTCCTGCTAATATGCCTTTCTGGACCTGGTAAACTCTCAAGACCCCCCCCCCCAGCCTCACAGCTACAGCTAATCCCTTAGCTCTTAGAGTCCCAGGAAAAGCTAAACTACAATAGCTTGTTGTAGACTTAATTTTAGCATTTTATTTACTATTACTAGCCTATCTAGGAGTGATTCCAGCTTGCTCTTGCTTGCTGAGTGTAGAATAGGAGAGTTTGAAAGGGGAGAGAGAGTGAGTGATGGCCTGCTGATGTACCTTTCTGGAACTTAGAGATCATTTGGGATTTTGGCTGGTGAATACCACTGCTATGTCTCGGTGTCCCGTATAAAGGAAGCATGCTAACAGATAGACTGCCAGTCATTGCACTATGGGTAACGCTAGTTTGAAATTGCGCTAGCAACTTCATTCAAACTGCACACAGACACCTAAAAATGATATCCATGAGTTCATCTGACTCTGGGGAAGTAGAATCAGGCCTAGGCTGTAAGCAGTTATTTTATCATTAAGCATTCAAAACAGTATGTTTGAGTGGTTATTCAAATTATCCTAAATCACCGCAGTTTTCAGCCCTAGACAATTGTGCATTCTCTTGATCATAATAATACATTCCACTGAGTTGTTGTAGCCTAGGTAGAATAATTGTATTTTCTAAAAACGTCGGCCTAATTAATAGTGGAGCTTTTATTGTCCGGGACTGCAGAGCGTAGATTTCCTAGTCGGTTAACTTGTTTTTCTTGCACTCTGATTTATAAACAACTATTTATTTAGCTAATGAATGGCCTAATATCTAGCTTCTTACTTCAGCTACACATCTCTAGCCTCTCTTCCAGCTGTTTCCGTGCGCAATAGGCTATTCAAGCCTCTTCGCTATTCCGCTTCTCGTGAAATCTCAGGAAATGCCATAGGATATATATWTTTTTTTAATTGTTTATACTAAGCCGAACAGACTTTCCCTTGAGTGAAGGAGGCTTGCCCTTGCTAAATGTAAAATAGTCCTAGGCCAAATGAACTGTCGCATAGGTCAGACATGAGCACAGCGAAAAAGGGCCAAACAAATTTACAGTCATTCGAAAAATGGAATTCACTTGCAAACCACGCTTGAGTGGCAAAACTTTTTCCCCCTTCTCATTATTAAATTTAAATATGAGTTTCTATATAACATGTACATTGAAGTATTATGTGCAGTTGTTACTATGAACACACCCTGAAGCACTGAAAGGTCTTGTGTTAACACCTTATTAATAGGCCTACAGGGTGCTGTAGGATGCATYGATTGGCAGGTGTCCTGCAGAATGATAAATGATCCGCTGGTAGGCTGGACACATTACATTTTTAACAATGATTTTTTTCTGATAAACACTAGTTTATTGCATCTACTGTGGAGCCCCGTTTCATTATTACCTTATGTCCCAGCTGCTTGCCATAGTTTTGAAGTAATAACAAAAAACAGGCCTTATTGTTGGGCATTTTTCACCCTGCCAGCTCCTATTAGTTCTATTGAGCACCAACTCGCCTTCCGAACGTTCTATTGCCAGCCTATTGTTCTACGTCACAATGCCTGCTTTGCCATGTTTGGCAATGAGACCTGCCCACGTTGCTGGTTGTTAAAATGTAAACAAATTACTCACGGAACTCTTGAGGTCATCCCATTATTTCCTATAGGGAAATATATGCATGTCTGTCTATTTAACCAAATATCTTGCAATGTGTATATTTAGATTTTTTCAAATTGTACACCATTTTAAACATGAGAATCTCTTTCTAAATATGTAAGGCTGGGCAGCGTACTCCTCTGTCATCAAATGCTAGCACCAAAATACCTTTTGCCCTTGGAACGCTGAGCTCCCCCCATTGTTTTCCTATGGAGACGATGTTGGTAAATTTCGCAAAATTTCTCACAATATGTATATTTAGATTTTTTCAAGTCGGACACCATTTTAATCAGGATAATCTCCTTTTTCTAATTACGTAAGGTTGGGCAGCATACTCTGCTGTCATCGATCGCGAGACCAGAAAGTCATCTTTTCCTACTTCCTCATTGTGATTGTTGTCTCTACCTTCTTGCCCTTTGTGCTGTTGTCTATGCCCAATAACGTTTGTATCATATATTGTGCTGCTACCATGCTGTGTCATGTGTTGCTGCCTTGCTAGGTTGTCTTAGGTCTCTATGTAGTGTTGTCGCTTTTGTCGTGATGCGTTTTGTCCTATATTTATAATACCACCCCCATCCCAGCAGGATGCCTTTTGCAGGCCATCATTGTAAATAAGAATATTTTCTTAACTGACTTGCCTAGTTAAATTAAAGTCAAATAAAGAACGCAGACATAAGCACACTTGGCACAATCGAGGTGCGGATGTTTAAAGGAGCGCCATGTCTAGGTCCAATAGGCTTCTAAACAGCTTCTACCCCCAAGCCATAAGAYATCTACATCTAGTCAAATGGCTACCCAGACCATTTGAAGTGCACCCCCCCCCTCTTTACACCACTGCTACGCTCTGTTATTATTGATGCATAGTCACTTTAATAGCTCTACCTACATGTACATACTACCTCAAATAACCGGTGCCCCCCGCACATTGCCTCTGTATCAGCACCCCCGTGTATATAGTCTCGCTATTGTTATTTCACTGCTGCTCTTTAATTATTTGTTAATTTTATCTTTTATTCTTGTCTGTATTTTTTAAAACTGCATTGTTGGTTATGGGCTCGTAAGTAAGCATTTCACTGTAAGGTCTACTACACCTGTTGTATTTGGCGCATGTGACTAATAACATTTGATGTTTACCTTCTACACAAGTTATTATTTTTCAGTTTAGTCCTAAAAACAGATTGTGGTCAAATAAAAAGGGATCCATTTAGGCAAAATGGAATTATAAACGTCACTCCAGTCAAAACATACTCTGCGAACATTCATTTGCTATGAACTCGCGAAATTGTTCCAGCTTAGCCAACGTTCTTTGCCCATTTTTCAGCCTAGGTGTCACGATCGTGTGGAAGAGATTCGGACCAAAACGCAGCATGAGGAAAATAAGCCATCTTCTCTTTATTATTGAAGAAGGCAAAACGAAACAAAACACTTACAAACTACCAAAACAACAAACGATCGTGAAGCTAAATAACGTAGTGCACACACACAGGCTACAAACGTTCTACATAGACAACTACCCACAAAAGCCTACTGCCTATGGCTACCTTAAATATGGCTCCCAATCAGAGACAAATGAATGACAGCTGTCTCTGATTGAGACCCAATCTAGGCAGCCATAGACATAACTAGACAACCTCACAATTATCTATCCCATACACAATACAACACCCATAGACTAAACAAAACACACACAACATACAATGCCCACCCCAACTCACGCCCTGACCAACTAAACATAATCAAAATAACATAAAAATAGGTCAGGAACGTGACACTAGGGTGAATTTTGACTCCTTCTATTGTCCAACCTACTGCTGATGTGGATGCTCGCCAAGGTTTATAGCTATGTATAATTTATAGTTCTTGGTGTGAATGGCCCTTTATTGACTTCAATCGTTGTGCAACGTCAAGGGTAATTTCTGGGCATCGTGAATTTCTGTTATTGCCTTGTGACGTTATTTTAAGGCATATCTAGTGTTTATAGTTAACTAGTCAACGCGTTAGCTAGCTGAAAAGGACACCAACGTTAGTTAAATACATTCTCGAGACAAGGATCTAGCTAACGTAAACTCACCCCATTCCATACAAATGTGCACAACAGCAACATTCATACGAGGCTACAAAGAAAACTAATGGGACTGTAGCGACTGTGTTGACTTCAAAATCTGGGGTGTGAACTACGTTTCTATTCAAGCGTTGATCGACATGGTAATGGCTCTATAGTATTGGAGAAAAGTTGAAAAAAACAGACCCTCCGTTACATCGTGACGTGTCATGTCGTAACGTACAGCACGCATAAAGCAACTATTTCTGTCTTACAACCTATCTCCACCTGGTGTAGCACTTCTCTCATCCTTTAAAAACAAGAAATGGACAGTGGCGGGGGTAAGGGGGGATACCTAGTCATTTTTTGCATCACCCTTGCATGCTGTCATCATTCTCAAAGCCGCTGTTTACTTCCAAGATCACTTTAGCCCCGCCCTAAACTTGATTCAAATTCGACACAAACCTTCAAATAGGTATGTAATGACACATTATATAAACTCTTTATAGTGTTTAATTTACATTTTAGAGGCGATAAGGTGATAAGTTGGACAGATCGAGTGAAAAATAATAATTTCCCCACACAACATCCAACATCTCTCCTTCTCACTATCAGTCATTAGTTTCGCTTCCCCACCCGCCATTGTTTTTAAAGACCCTACGGAGCTCATTGCCTTGTTGAATTATGCAGAAACGGGCAGCGTGGAGTTCATGTTATTGATTCTGTTGGAAAGGGGAGAAATTGTGCTTTACAATGGTATTGACATTACAGTTGATCTGGAAGTATTACGTTTTTGGGAAGCTAAAATAAGGTCAATTGTACGGACCAAGGCGATGTACAAAAGTGAGTGAGTTTACGTTAGCATCTAGGAGTCATGTAACCAAGATCTGCATATAACGTTATATCAATGTTGAAAAGTAAAAGCTCAATAGATGTAGCAAATGTTTGTTCACTAGACTAGCCAGATAACGTGAACTAGTTTAATTTAAGACGCAGTAGCCGACAGTAACCGGTTAACGTCTGGTAACTAACTAACTTACTGTTAGCCTAGGTTTTAAAATAAAGTTAGCTAACGTTAGCTAGTTTACTTAGCGTGCTGCAGTTTACGCTATGCCATACGTTAATATAAATCAAACTGACACCAACATAGCTAGCTATATATGTGATTTAGTAAACGCTAACAGAAGAAACATATGCTAGTTAGCAAGCTAGCTCGCTCAACTGTCTGTGTTGCTGGACCTGAAACAGCGCGAGGCCCCAATTCATGGGCGACTCTTTCACGCACGTGGAATTTACATTACTTACATGGGTTATTTACACACTTCTACCGAAAATCAAGTTATGTACAGCCTAACATAACACACGCATTTACCTCTTTGACAGAAAGGAATTCCAGCAAAGGAAAGACGAGATGTCTGTCCAAAAAATGGGCAATTTTGGTGGTTAGGTCGTACTCCGCCATTTTCACTGCGAGAGAGGAGGAAGTAGACGCGAGAACGTGTTACGTAAAATGACCAATCAGCGTCACTTTCAGCATCAGTACATGCACGGATTGGCCATATTGATAAAAATTATACTATTTTAATGAGCATAACGACGATTATGACCATGTGTAGTTATACTGTACATTATCTGACCTGGCTGTTCCAACAAAGCGAATTGGAAGCACATTGTAGCATTCAAGATTAATTGTAGCGTTCAAGATTCATATTCAAGAAGTTGTTTTTTTCTTAGACAGTTTTGTAGACAAGATAAAACAAATGAGTGGATTGAGTAGCCTTCAACTAATAAAACAAATATCCAACACTGATAAAGTACCTTGTGGGTAGGTGCAAACACTGTCTCACAACTTTCAAGTCCTAATTTAGTTTATTTATTTTTAATTGTTCCTGATAATGGCATGTGCATGAAGGCATTTTCTTCTAATTAGACCTTGCAATTAGAGTATTATTAAGTTATCCCTTTGGCAACCAATTTGTTAATATTGTTTTACTTTTGTTGTGAGTGTACAACTCCTTCTCTTGTGACTCACAGGGCTGTCTCATGAAGATATTTTATAAAGTGGTGTGCACTACGCGCACGCTCATATGGAAATGTGTATTCATCTTTTCTCCTGCATAGTCCCACTCAAAAGAAAGCATGACTATGTAGTAAACCTTTCAAGACTACCATAATTGCACTGTAGTGTTGATACCAATGAAACATTTCATTTATGAAGAGGGAGTTCTTTGCCAAGTGAACTTGTTGAAATTGAAAACATTGGGCCTCCCCAGAACCCACCAATATTTCTCCAACAGAGAAGTATCTAATAGAGTTCACCAAGCTCAAAGACTGTGACTCTTCACAAGGAAATTAAGCACATGGCAAAACACAGAGATTTAAATAATCATAGACATGATTAAATAATAATAATAAGGCTAATTAAACATTTTAGTTTTCTGCCTGTCTAAAAAGTTATTAGTTGTCTTGACTAGCCTTCAAAAGCAAACCAAATTTGATTTGATTAAAAAAGCAAACCCTTTTTCCCTCACTTCAGCAGATGCCTCATAAAGATGCCCATGTGTTGGCCATACCTAGCAGTGAAGAGCCAATATCAGATACTAAAGGGCACATCTCTAATAGGTTCCACTACTACCTTGTTTGCTTGACAACCACATGGCACTGTCCTATAGCCCCAAACAATTGCCCCCTTGTTACTAGGAAGCTCTCTCGCTCTCTCTCTCTCTGCCCTCCGACTGCAGGTAGAAATTAGTCATAAACAGACATCACTCACCATGGCCAATGCTGTTTCATTGAGGCTTCAGACACAGCCAGCCCTGGCTTAAAGTCAGTACTCTTTAAAACTCGAAGAAGAAAAAAAAATTCTGTAAAACACCAGCACTGCTCCTTTGTGTCCTCTGCCCATGAGTTTTCAGTAAGGCTTTTTTTTTTTTGTGAAGTATCTTTTAATTGTATTGTTAGTGTTATTGTTTTTGCGCTAATTTCACAAATGTCCCTGTAATTTGATCTCCAGATGCTCGCTAGTTTGTTATTTTGTTCAGGGAGTGATTTAAACCTTTAATTTCCTTCAACATTTTATGTTGAGCTCTCACAATCATCAGTAACTGACACACTGATCATTTTGCATTATTTTGGCCAATGGTAAACTATTTTTACCCAGCCAGTTCTGAGGTGGATAAAATATTTGCCAAAGAATAGATCCATCTTTCAAAAAGACAAACATGCCTCCATTTGGCAGCCACGCGCCTCCATTTGGCTCACGTACTTGTAGGCCTAGCAGTGGCTTCACTCTGAAAATTCCTTTTTTTGTTTTATGATATAGCCTAACCTTTTTTAGCATTTGGATCACCACTAACTGAACAGCGTTCCTTTTGTGAAAATGGCACCAAATTATTTTTGCTTCCTGCTTTGACAAATTCTGCCTACATTTACATTTACATTTAAGTCATTTAGCAGACGCTCTTATCCAGAGCGACTTACAAATTGGAAAGTTCATACATATTCATCCTGGTCCCCCCGTGGGGAATGAACCCACAACCCTGGCGTTGCAAGCGCCATGCTCTACCAACTGAGCCACACGCCTATTTACTTATTTGCCAGTTTTACTACTTGGGAGTCCGTCCATGAAAATGCCTTTGAAATTATTATTCATGGTTTATTATGAATAAATTACCATCTATTACTAAGTGGCTTGGTTTTACTCAGAAGAAAAGCACTGTTTAGTCTTTTATATTTTTTATGTTAAGATTTGTCTTCCTCAGTTTTTTTAATCGTAAGATATAGATATTAAGATATTTTGCCAAGTGAAAGTGTAAATATTATGACAACCAACCCTGATACGATTGGTGCTTCCCTTCCAACTTTGACAGCAGATTATATATTTGACCTATTTTGTTAACATACCCAACAAAACACACCATGGTACCGAAATGTACAAATTAATCTGGAGAAGGCAAAACCTAAAATTTGCAAACAACAGCCAATAAATATGTTTCAACCATAGGTTAAATACCACAAGCTAAATTATAATTTACAAAGAATATTGTGTGTGAAAGAGTGATTCAAACACATTTTTTTCAACCAGCCTCTGTTGTTAATGAAGGTGCCCTGGGGAGTATGTTGGAAAAAATCAAAGCAAGGGAATACTCTCTCCTCATAAGATGGCATCAGTTTTCTGTTGAAGGGATTTTCTTTTTCAGAARCTATTTACATTTCCCCATAGTAGAACACTAAGGGGATACTGTGCTGGATTTGAATTATGTGGCATTGTAATAAGCCTGTGTGTAGCTGGTGTAGAGGAGTGAGGCACAGGACAGCAGATATGAGTAATACATGTAATTTACTCAAGAAATCAAAGAGACAACACAAATAATCTAGCCCACAATAACAGACCTTATTACATACAAACAATCACTCACAAACAACCATGGGGGAACAGAGGGTTAAATAATGAACAAGTAATTGGGGGATTGAAACCAGGTGTGTAAAACAAAGACAAAACAAATGGAAAATGAAAAGTGGATCGGCGATGACTAGAAGGCCGGTGACGTCGACCGCCGAACGCCGCCCGAACAAGGAGAGGGACCGACTTCGGCGGAAGTCGTGACAGGCATGCAAATTTTATTTGATAAAAGTCATCACACAAACTACACAATTTACCCCAAATAAACATCTATCAGGTTTCAGAGTCACACTAAAAGCTGTGATCACCTTCCCTTGCTGGATCCTTTCAGCGGGTTATTTCCCTACTCTGAAAAGCAGAATTAGGCCTATGTGTTTTACAGTGAATCATACCCAATTGTGGCTTGGTGGAAGTTTTAGGAAACTGTGAGAGCTAAGGTGATTAACACATCGAGGTTCCAACTAGAGGGAAACACTTACACAGCAAATAGGGGACCTGCCCGCGTTAGTCATTTGAGGTTACTGAACCGGAGCCTTTCTTGGACCTGAACACTGCTCTGAGGTCTATAGACTTCAGGGCAGACCACATTTTGAATGTTGTTCTTTTATAGGGCTACTGTACTTTACTAATGCGCTGASTGAGCTCAAAGCTCACAGCCCATGCTCATGTGTGCACAGTTGACATACAAAGATATATGCCCTCACTGGTGGGCTGGCTGTGACAAAGGTTTAACGTGCTATACTGCCCAAAACTAAGGTGGTCTTGCCTTTCATATTGGAATCTTCTTGAATGTTGTGTTTACTCACTGTGTATGAAAATGGGTGGTAACGTGACTGCGGAAGGCAGAACTATTTTCAATAGTAGCCCTAGTAGTACCGGATGTTGCTACTTTTTTTACTACTTCTTCTGTCTGGAAAATTTGATGCAGATTCCTCAGAATGTACTTGTGAATGCAGAATGCACGCCTACGCACTCTGCCCCTTTTTGACACTGAGAGGTGTTAGCATACATAAACGTGCACACACAATTATTTACCCCTAATTTATTCTATTTTGTTCTCTCATGAAATGGGTTCCAGTCTGGACCGTCCAGAATTGGAGGGCCTAGTCCAAGTTCTTGACAGACTAGAATAGAAACTGGAACCTTGGTGCCAGACTCTGGAGACCGCACCAGGAGGTTGGGGTCAACCCAAAGCAGACCTTTCCAGCTGGAGGGCCTGACACCACACTCTCTGTTTGTGTATTGCAAGGCCCCGCTGCATGCGCCTCAGTTCAGCTTGTAGCTGTGGGGAGTTATTGTTGAAGCACAAAGTTGAACCTCCCCCTCCCCCATTGTTCTGCATCACACTCAATCTCTGTGRGGGAGGCAGGGTGGTCTCCAAATTAGCGATGGCGGCTGGGCTATATTTCTGACTGTACCTTAGTCTAGTCGAACACTGCTAAGGTGTTTCTCGGTCAACCAAGCCATGCAGGAAAGGCAAAAACACATAACTAATGAGGAGATCCCAGCAAGACACGGAAATATCAGACATCCATGCTAATAAAGAAAGTGATCCAGAGTGGAGCCTTGTAAAACACTACACCAATAACTGGCGTAAATACACAGACCCACTTGCTCATTTCTGTTTCCTTGAATTAAAATGAAAAGGTTGTGAACGCTATAGACGGAGGCCTTTGGAGGCTGTGTGGGTTTGTGGCCACACATGATCCATCTGTCAGTATATCCCAGTCCAATAAAAGGATGCTGTCAGAAACAACAATATATTTCTGCATGTAGAAAAATTATCCATCTCTTGATGTGTGTGTCTTTCAGAGGAAAAATAATTTTCAGCTTTTCCTAACTGGATCAACTTAAAAGGCCAACAGTGATAAGCCAGGGATTCCATGAAAAACCTCAGCTCTGTAGTTCTCTGAACGCCTCCTCAGTCAATGATTCCAAGAGAGGGATAAAGGCAGACAGTGCCAAAGACACCCACCACCAGCCTCTCTTCTCTCTATTATCTGTCAAAAAATAAATCAAAACGATCTGAAGACAAATGCCTCTGTGCTGGATGTTGCAAAGCCAAGCATCTCCTCTCAATCTGAATGCCAGTATCTCATATGAATTTCAATTATTCTTTTAGATATGCATCACCTCGCGCGCAGTCCGTGTCAGGTTATAAATCAGCAGCCCACACTCCTAATCCAGAGCCCAATGCTGACATCAGCAGAGTCCAATTCGATGGCAGTGGGATCTGGGTTATCGACCGAGCCAGGGGGCCAGAAAACAATACAAACTCACAGGCAAGGCACCCAGTTGCACCAAGCATGGCAGAACATCTGCACAGCACATGTCCACTTTTTACACCAAGAGTAACATGTAAATACTTTTCTAACCCCAAAGAATCCTCACATGGCCACGTGTCATATTATGTCTTAGGAAACAGAGGAGAAGTTGTGTGTGTATGTGTGTGTGTGTGTGTGTGTGTGTGTGTGTGTGTGTGTGTGTGTTGTAAGGATGTATGTTCATGTGATGCTGAAATCCTGTAGTTAGTACACTTCAGTAATATTATCCACAAAAAAAAAAAGAGAGAATATTTGACCCCCTCGGCCCCAAACCTACAGTACCTCACCGAACCCTGTTCCCATGCTCACTCCTCATGATATGCATAGCTTGATTTCCCCTTTAGTATTATCTCTGACAACATGACATTACAGGGAATGCAGTTATCTCCGAATGTGTGGTCATGGACATTCTTACTGGAATCGAAATGTGAAATCCAATAACTCCATGATCATGCCATTTAGCAATGGCTTCCGCCAAAGAAGGGATGGGATTCATTTATACTTCTTCATCTGGATTCAGAATTTCTGGAATGATTGCAGTTACATATATTTATGTAAGTTAGTTGAAGGCTCAGAAAAAAAACWGTCTCAAAACAATTGGAGGAAAGTAGTTATGAGAGTGAACAAGAGCCATAACTTCTCTCAATGGTAAACCTCAACTCGGACTCCCGGGAGGATGTGGAAGTGATCCATGTTTCAAGCTGTAACAATAGCTTTGGGCTAAAGGTCAGACCGCTACTGCTCAGGATACCGTTACTTAGAAGTATCCTCTTTAAGGACACTCCAATTTAGGCTCTACTCAGAGTAAACTTTTTTTCCTCATCTTAATCAGTTCCAGTATAAAGTTATATGAGGAAATCAACATCCAAACATGAAAGAGGCTCTCTACAGTAGATGACAGATTGGTCACTGTATGGGGTATCATATGTGTGTGAGAAGTCAACATTCAAAGTCTGAATCTGTATCCTTTCGTTAAGAATACAGTCACTGATAAAGAAGAAATAATGTTCCATATTGCAGCATAATATCAAGCACCTTGTTTTATTGCTAACAAAGGTTGGCATTGAAAAATGAAACATTTCTCTCACACTATTGTTGAATTAAAATGGAAAAGTTAACTCCACTAGACTGCTCAACTACTAGGATAAAGTCAAGGACATCTGAATTCACCTTCAAGCCTCATACTTAATCAGGGATTTAGTTGATTTTGTACCTCTAAAATTGACCCATATCTTGATGGGACATTTCATACCTGCCTAAATTGCAGTGGGTTACTTGTGGGTGAACACACCTGGACACACATGGCGAATGAGTCTTTTGAGAGTCTTCTCTTGCCTGGTGATGTTAAACTTGTTTAAATTGAATTTAATGAGAAAGAACGGTGACATTAAATTCAATCCAGCAACACATAATGTACTGCATGTGGTAATACACTACTCTACTATGAGCAATCACACTACTACACTAGGTGTCAGGGGAGCCATACATCCTGAGCTTCTAACTGTGTGAGTAATGTCAATTACTTGTGCGGGGGCTGACATTGAGCTGAATATTGTTCTTGGCATTGAAACCTAGGGAGAGGGAGTGAGAGAGTGAGGTAGCTAAATTGTGATGGGCCACAGTTTTCCCGCTCTGGGCCTCTCGCGCAGGCTAAGGGTGAGGTCAAAGGKTGCTACGGAGAGGAGATCATCAGAGGCAACGTGTGCTGAAGTCATCTGTATGTAGAGAGTGATTCTCAGTGAGCTGAAAGCAACTTGGTCAGACATGGGTCGTAGTCAGCTTTCAAAGCAGACACAGCACAGCTGGCTCCAGAGGGTTAAGCCCAAACATTGTTGCTAATTGCATCTGTCTTCATTTCCCGCAACCGGTGACACCGGTGAAAAATAAAGAAAAGGCTGGAAACTAACAGGAACCGTTTCAAAACCGCAGAGCACCTAAACGCCACATCAATTTTCAGGCCGTAACTGTTCATTTTAGTGATTGCCAACTCTGATTGCTTCTGTCAGAAATCAAAATATAATGCCTGTGGAGTGTTTCTACTGTAAGCTTGTCTTTTTGAAGACAAGGAAAGGCGACTGAAAGAAAAAATATATATACAGTGGACAAAACATTATGAACATGTTCTTTCCATGACATGGACTGACCAGGTGAATCCAGGTGAAAGCTACGATCCCTTATTGATGTCACTTGTTAAATCCACTTCAATCAGTGTAGATGAAGGGGAGGAGACAGATTTAAGAAGGGTTTTTAAGCCTTGATACAATTGAGACTTGGATTGTGTAGGTGCCAGCCACACCGGTTTGTGTCAAGAACTGCAACGCTGCTGGGTTTTTCATGCTCAACAGTTTCCCGTGTGTATCACGAATGGCCCACCACCAAAGGACATCCAGCCAACTTGACACAACTGTGCGAAGCATTGGAGTCAGTATGGGCCAGCATCCCCGTAGAACGCTTTCAACACTGTGTAGAGTTCATGCCCCGACGAATTGAGGCTGTTCTGAGGGCAAAAGTGAGGGGTGGGGTGCAACTCAATATTAGGAAGTTGTTATTAATGTTTTGTACACTCGGTGTATTGCCTGTCCCATGTGCCGTATGTGGGGCTCTCGGAGCATGAAAACCTACGTAAGCAGCAGTCAAGGAGCACAATTTGGGTTTTCAGAACGGTTGCTATTGATCTCTCCTCRTTGTGATATTCTAGCTGAGTGACCCTCTCCAAGGTAAACAGCAGCCGTATATTGAGATTTAATCATTTTTSTTTCACTACCTCCAGATACACCTGTATCTCACGCTGCCAACGTTAAAGACAGCTTGTTAAACCTGTGCACAGTACAGAGGTCCTTTACCATCATGGCCTCATCCGCTGAGTCAGGCCCCACCGTCTTTTCTGGTCGTTGGTGCGGGTCGGGAAGAGAGCAGGGCCCTGGCAGAGAAGGGAAGGCCCTTTACCCCGAAGGACAGTGTTTGCTTGTTTTAATGTGGTCGCCTCAGTATTTTGGTTTCCAGCAAAAACCCAACCATATATCAACTGACTGCCATGTGCAGACTTGAAAATTAYAAGTCCATGGATCGTTTGAGCTGAACGTAAGGTCAACCGCACATAATGTTATTTTTTGTATCCCAGACAGAGATGATGACATTTTATAGTCCTCTTGTGCACTTGTACTTGCCCAATAACAACCATGCTCTGCCTTTATACAATGGCAGTGTCCTGTAACAAAACATAGTCCTGTTGATCTCAGACAATAGAACAATAACAGAGTATCTACATTGCAGTGAGAGGTATTGGGGATGACATCAGGATTCTGAAATGTTTCTGTAAGTGAGTTTGTGTTGAGTCCACCTCAACAAGTGCGTAATGTGGCAGAGGAGTGTGGCTTGTAACTTACAAAGTCAAYGACATGGGATCGACAGTCAGAGGCCCCTTGAGAGGGAAATCAAGAAAAGAAAGGGACAAATGTGCTTTCAACAAACAAGTCTTCCACTCCTGACATTCTGCTTAACCTACTTAAGAAGAAAATGAATTACACAACTAAGCATGAGACTATGAGACTATGACCCCTTTCCAGTCCTCCCTGGTAACAACCACAAATCTAACCAGGCCTCATGAAAGCTAGGTGTAAGATGAATATACATTTAGCGTGAGCAGCGTTGCAGAGCTCGGAGACCTAAACCTCTGGAGAGGGCTAGCGTTACGATTCAGGGCCTGTTTTGTGGTCAGTTGGAACAAGGTCATTTTAGGCCCAGTTACATAAATAATAACTGGAGGCAGTGTGTTAATCAGCGCTGTCAGATTGAATACCTGGGTATGATGGGGGGAAAGGGTCAGAGCAAGTGCATGCATTGCTTTTGTTTACATCTAGTCCTACATCCAGCACTGTCATAACTCTTATGCTAACCAGTCTGTTATGATTAATCTTCTAATTTCTATAAAAAACTGACAGTTTACACCCCACCACTCAATCACATTAAACTCATGTTAATAGCAGAATAGCAGAAAAAACAATAGAAGCAGCAGAAATATTAAAGTACATAGAAATTAATAAAATACATTGAACATGTCTCAAAAATATGTTTGACTATTCTCGAGCTTGTACGTACATTTGTTTTACACTATTCAGAGTGTAAAGGCTCAGTGAGCAGAAAGAAACAAGCCACACCCAGTTCAATGACGTTGAACCTGTGCTGCCAAGAAAGATGGCGTCGGTATCAGAAATGTACGATGTAACCTGGGAAGGTAAACACAGACRATTAAACGTTTTAATGTACTTTATGACTGAAAGGGTGCTGTTAAATCTTTGTATAATTCGACGTAGTGCATTTTAACTATCGTTCGGGGGATGTAGCTGCGTATGTCCATCTCATCAAGCCAACTGCTAACTTGTTAGCTCAGCTTGCTAACACGAGAGCCACTTGGCTAGCACATTACTTCTGCCTATCTTTCTTATTTCATTTTTTTTTTGCGACGTTTGCTAGCTAACGTTAAGCATTGATTAATCTGTTATTGTTGACATTTTGTATCCCATTGTCGTAGYTAACAGTCCACAGCATGTGTGAGTTTTCAAGGATACACAGCAGGCTAAGCTAGCTAGCCAGCATAGGTACCTAACGCCTGTCAGCTGATTATAACTAAGTTAGTTAGCTACCTGCTGTCATTGTTCCGCCTCATTAGATGGCTTGCTAAAATACACGGTCTTGCAATGGATACTACTAATAGGCAGGGAAAACCTGTTTTGGTGATTTCTTGTCCAKCATCAAAGTAAATCACAGCACGTTTTTGGAATCTTTCAACAGTTACCTGATTAGCTAAGTACAATGCCATTGGAAATTGTTGTAAATGCAATTTATGTACCTAAAACTGACATTTAAAATTATGCTGTAGCTGCTTCCTGTTGACTAGACATATTGATAATTAGCATATTGCCAAAATACTGTTTTAAAGTGTCCAAATCAATATGCAGAAACAGTTTGTGTGGATTGCCTTTGGAAAGTATTAATTTCCCTTGAGGTGCGTTATTTGTAACTTATTTTGTACATAATGTTTCTGCCACTGTCTCTTATGATCGAAAAGAGCTTCTAGAAATCAGGACAGTGATTTACTCACCTTGTATTCACATCGGCGTTAAACTAGACGTTGGGCCGATGTGCTTAGGATATATTGTGCATCTCTAGTACATACCCCAACAAGAAGCCAAGGATTACAGGCAACATCCGCACTGAGCTAAAGGGTAGAGCTGCCATTTGCAAGGGGCGGAACTCTAACCCGGAAGCTTATAAGAAATCCCGCTATGCCCTCCGTCGAACCAGCAARCAGGCGAAGAGTCAATACAGGACTAAGATCAAATCGTACTACACCGGCCCCAATGCTCGTCAGATGTGGCATGGCTTGCTAGGACTAACACATCCCTCTRCAACTGGATCCTGGACATMCTGACAGGCCGCCCCCAGGTGGTAAGGGTAGGTAACAACACATCCGCCACGCTGATCCTTAACATGCGGGCGCCTCAGGATTGCGTGCTCATTCCCCACCTGTACTCCCTGTTCACTCATGACTGCATGGCCAGGAAYGACTCCAACACGATCATTAAGTTTACTGATAACACAACAGTGGTAGGCCTGATCACCAACAACGATGAGACAGCCTATAGGGAGGAGGTCCGAGACCTGSYTGTGTGGTGCCTGGACAACTTCCTCAACGTGATCAAGACAAAGGAGATGATTGTGGACTACAGGAAAATGAGGACAGASTACGCCCCCATTCTCATCGACAGGGCTGTAGTGGAGCAGGTTGAGAGCTTCAAGTTCCTTGGTGTCCACATCACCAACAAACTGCCATGGTCCAAGCACACTAAGACCGTCGTGAAGAGGTCACGACAATGCCTATTCCCCCTCAGGAGACTGAAAAGATTTGGCATGGGTCCTCAGATCCTCAAAAAGTTCTACAGCTGCGCAATCGAGAGCATCCTGACTGGCCGCRTCACTGCCTGGTATGGCAACTGCTTGGCCTCTGACCGCAAGGCACTACAGAGGGTAGTGCGTACGGCCCAGTACATCACCGGGGCAAAGCTTCCGGTGATGTAATGGCTTGAGTCAATAAGTATTCATCCCCTTTGTTATGGCAAGCCTAAATAAGTTCAGGAGTAAAACTTTGCTCAAGTTGCATGGACACTGTGTGCAATAATAGTGTTTAACATGATTTTTTAAATTACTACCTCATCTCTGTACCCCACATACAATTATCTTACAGATTMAACCACAAAGACMWGGGAGGTTTCCCAATGCCTCGCAAAGAAGGGCACCTATTGGAAAATGGGTAAAAAGAGAAAAAAGCAGATACTGAATATCCATTTGAGCATGGTGACTTTAAAACAGTTACAGAGTTTAATGGCTGTCATAGGAGAAAACAGGATGGATCAACAACATTTTATTTACTTCACAATACTAACCTAATTGAYAGAGTGAAAAGAAGGAAGCCTGTACAGAATAAAAAAATATTASGAAACATGCATCATGTTCGTAGTGCCAAACGATTAGGGCTTTTAGAGTTTGATTATAAAAAAATTATCACATTTCGGTTTTGTTTGTTTTTAGACTTTAAATTCACTATGCATTATGTGGGTTGAATTCTGTAACAGAATAAAACAATTAATTAAACTCCTATGATGGTAGTGACTGCCCATTACTGCTTACCACATATTAACCATTTATTCACATTACATTGCTTAAAATATTTCAGTTGTGTATATTACATGTGTTTTATTTGATGACTTTATTTATTTTCAAGTCATCTCATCTCTATAGAGCTGCTGCTTATGCTGTCTGACAAAATCACTTTTTGTAGTTCTTCAAAGTAAATAAGGCATACTTTTATGACAGCTGAATACCAACTATCAATCACTTAGATCAGGTATTATCAGTTAGAGAACTCACAAAGCAGCAACTGYGCTTTATCACCTCACRATCGCGCATTCTTCTCTCTTCCGTAGCAGGCGAAAAGAAACAGGATGCACAATGGATTATGGTCATTGTTGTTAATTACCACTTTTTATGTGCTAAACTATGTAGAATATGGGACTGTTGGAAACTACAACTTCCTACTACATCACACAGTTCGGGCTTGGTCCGATTATCTCTAGAGAAACTGTGCGATGTACGCAATGAGCTCACAGGAAAAAAACAAATGTAAAGTAATACTGCAACAAATGTGGCAAAGTAATTAATTAACTTGTCCTGAATTCAAAGTGTTATGTTTGAGGCAAATCCAATACAACAGATTACTGAGTACCATGAACCGTACTTTAAAGCATTGTGGTGGCTGCATCATGTTATGGGTATGCTTGTAATCGTTAAGGACCGGGGAGTTTTTCAGGATAAAAAGAAACAAAATGGAGCTAAATCGTTGTCAGATTTTCTGTTTGTAAATTCAGTGTTTCGSTCTCGGAGCGTACACTGGACGCTCTGGCTGAGTAGGGTTGATCCGAGCGTTCTGACCTCACAACGGCAGTCAAGCACMCAAGCTAACATTGGCTACTTCCAGACACAAATGAGAATCTCACTGACCATTTTACTCGCCCTAGCAGACCTGGTTAGGATGTTATCCAGAGCGTTGGTAACTGTGCTGCAGGCAACAATTTKAATTGTGCTTTACCGGCGTTTACTGACGTTTTACCAACGTTTACTGACACCGGCCATATTCAGCGGGTGTTGAGCGTTCGTAAATTCATCAGTTATTCTGTCGGAATAGATAGCCAGAGTGAATTTATGAACACACCCCTTGTTTGGTCAGCGTTGTGTCAAGTCACTCCAGTTCACACTGACTGTGACGTGTGCAGAAAGTAGCCCACCACTTTATCCAACTGATCTGTCGATAGCGCCTGCTAAATTTGGGTCATCAATGTTGTTGAGAAAAGTAGCAAAACTTTTGTAGTTCTCGATGGCAAATGTTATATCTTTCAAAAACGGCACGGTAGAAAGGACTGTCACAGCTCACGTTATAGWCAGAAGCAYGCTACATGGCCGACCAATCCAAACTTGTCTCCAGGCATGTCCAGCCCATCCATTATCTCAGCCAAACTAATTGAACAGTCCAGGTGTGCAAAGCTCTATAGGCTTACCCAGAAACACTCACAGCTGTAATTGCTGCCAAATGTGATTCAAACATGTATTGACTCAGGGTACTTATGTAATCAAGATATATATATATTTTTTTATTTTTCAACATTTTACAAAATGTACATTTTTATTTTGTGTTGATTGTTGACAAAAAAATGACAAATCCATTTTAATTCCACACAATAAAATGTGGAAAAAGGGGTGTGAATACTTTGATGGCACTGTATGTCAGGAACTAGTAGGTAGCCCAGATTTTAGAGAGGTGTACCAGTAACCAGAAAAAGTGTGCACTGAACTGCGTACTAGAGTAGAGGGCTGCTGGGTCAGGATCATTACCATCCACTACCTTTGTGCTATTGAGCAAGTTAACCCAATTGCTCCAGGGGCTGGTGGTGTGCTGCTCACTCTCGTGTGTGTGTGTGTGTGTGTGTGTTCGCTCTACCTGATTCAATATGATGTTATATGAAAGCATGTCATTTTTATATTGCCTGAATCCTGAGAAATGTTTCGATAATTGTGTTCACAGAAATGAGAGACAAGCTGCGAAAGTGGAGGGAGGATAACCACAGAAACAGTGAGCAAATCGTGGATGTTGGTGAAGAATTGATAAATGAGCATGCGTCCAAACTTGGAGATGACGGTAAGTGCATTAAATCAAGAGTCACGTCAGACCAATTTCTAATGCTGTTGTAGTGGGCAGAATCTCTTTGTACACAATGATCCACAACACTAGCCATCCATCACAAGATGTTTGGGAGACACGGACTTCATTCGTCAATTTGGTTCCATTCTTGATTTACWTTATTAATTGAAGAAAAAGTAGCATTATAATAGGAAGGATGTGAACTACAGGTCGACCGATTTAATCGGAATGGCCGATTTCAAGTTTTCATAACAATCTGTAATCGGTATTTTTGGATGCCGATTAAATGTTTTAAATGTATTTTTATTTAACTAGGCAAGTCAGTTAAGAACACGTTCTTATTTTCAATGACGGCCTAGGAACGGTGGGTTAACTGCCTTGTTCAGGGGCAGAACGACAGAGTTTTACCTTGTCAGCTCAGGGATTCATTTTTGCAACCATCCGGTTACTAGTCCAACGCTCTAACCACCTGCCTTACATTGCACTCCACGAGGAGCCTGCGCGGCAGGCTGACTACCTGTTACGCGAGGGCWGCAAGAAGCCAAGGTAAGTTGCTAGCTAGCATTAAACGTATCTTTTATAAAAAATAATCAATCTTAACATAATCACTAGTTAACTACACATGGTTGATGATAYTACTAGTTTATCTAGTTTGTCCTGCGTTGCATATAATCGATGCGGTGCCTGTTAATTTCTCATTGAATCACAGCCTACTTCACCAAACGGGTGATGATTGAACAAGCGCATTCACAAAAAAAGCACTCGTTGCACCAATGTGTACCTAACCATAAACATCAACGCCTTTCTTTAAAATCAATACACAAGTATATATTTTTAAACCTGCATATTTAGTTAATATTGCCTGCTAACATGAATTTCTTATAACTAGGGAAATTGTGTCACTTATATTTGTGTCACTTATAGTCAGGGTATATGCAGCAGTTTGGGACGCCTGGCTGTTTGCGAACTGTGTGAAGACCATTTCTTCCTAACAAAGACCGTAATTAATTTGCCAGAATTTAACATAATTATGACATAACATTGAAGGTTGTACAATGTAACAGCAATATTTAGACTTAGGGATGCCATCCGTTAATWAAAAAACGTAACGGTTCCGTATTTCACTGAAAGAATAAACGTTTTGTTTTCGAAATGATAGTTTCTGGATTTGACCATATTAATGACCTAAGGCTCGTATTTCTGTGTGTTATTATTTAATAATTAAGTGTATGATTTGATATAGCAGTCTGACTGAGCGATGGTAGGCAGCAGCAGGCTCGTAAGCATTCACTCAAACAGCACTTTCGTGCGTTTTGCCAGCAGCTCTTCCCTGTGCTTCAAGCATTGAGCTGTTTATGACTTCAAGCCTATCAACCCCCGAGATTAGGCTGGTGTAACTGATGTGAAATGGCTAGCTAGTTAGCGGGGTGCGCGCTAATAGCGTTTCAATCGGTGACGTCACTCGCTCTGAGACCTTGAAGTAGTTGTTCCCCTTGCTCTGCAAGGGCCGGGGCTTAGCTTCGAGGGTGGCTGTTGTCGATGTGTTCCTGGTTCGAGCCCAGGTAGGGGCGAGGAGAGGGACGGAAGCTATACTGTTACACTGGCAATACTAAAGTGCCTATAAGAACATCCAATAGTCAAAGTTATATGAAATACAAATGGTATAGAGAGAAATAGTCCTATAATTCCTATAATAACTACAACCTAAAACTTCTTACCTGGGAATATTGAAGACTCATGTTAAAAGAACCACCAGCTTTCATATGTTCTCATGTTCTGTGCAAGGAACTTAAACGTTAGCTTATTTACATGGCACATATTGCACTTTTACTTTCTTCTCCAACACTTTTTGTTTTTGCATTATTTAAACCAAATTGAACATGTTATATTATTTATTTGAGGCTAGATTTTATTTATGTATTATATTAAGTACACATTTAAAGTGTTCATTCAGTATTGTTGTAATTGTCATTTATTACAAATAAATAAAAATATCAAATTGGCCGATTTAATCGGTATCKGCTTTTTTGGTCCTCCAATAATGGGTATCGGTATCGGCTTTGAAAAATTATAATCGGTCGACCTCTCATGTGAACTTTGATGTAGCCTAGACGTATGTGATGTATAGTGTTTTCAGGCATCAAAGACATACACAAAGCCAACATTTACAGTCAGGCAGCATGTTCAATATAGACAACATTTAGTGGCAGGATGGGAAATTAATTAATAGACTGTATTCTCAGTCTAACAGAACATGCAATTACTACAATCTAGATTTAATATAGACTGCTATGGTTTGTGGTTTCACTGCAACATGATTGCTAGAACAGGTTGTACAGTAGGCCTATGACTGATTTGGTCTTGTCACAAGTTCTCTGCTCATGAAAACAAGGTCATCAATCTCTTAAATGACTGGTTGTCCAATGATTAATTAATTCAGTATGGAATCAAGGAGTACTGACTGTTCTTTTGTACAGGCATAGAATAACAGGGAACCAACCTGAGCTGATGATACTGCTGGAGAGATGATTAGGCCTGTGTTATGCTGCGAAGACATTGTATACATGTAGTCCTTTACTCAGTACTTTTTTGAAGCACATTTGGCAGCGGTTACAGTCTCGAGTCTTCTTGGGTATGACGCTACAAGCTTGGCACTCCTGTATTTGGGGAGTTTCTCCCATTCTTCTCTGCAGATCCTTTCAAGCTCTGTCAGGTTGGATGGGGATCGTCGCTGCACAGCAGGTGTCTCCAGAGATGTTTGATTGGGTTCAAGTCCGGGCTCTGGCCGGGCCACTCATGGACATTGAGACTTGTTCAGAAGCCACTCCTGCGTTGTCTTGGCTGTGTGCATATGGTCGTTGTCCTGTTGGAAGGTGAACCTTCGCCCCAGTTTGAGGTCCTGTGCGCTCTGGAGTAGGTTTTCATCAAGGTTCCCTCTGTACTTTCATCCGTTCATCTTTCCTTCGATCCTGACTAGTCTCCCAGTCCCTGCCACTCAAAAACATCCCCACAGACTGATGCTGCCAACACCATGCTTCACCAATTGACGGTGCCAGGTTTCCTCCAGACATGACCCTTGGCATTCAGGCCAAAGTGTTCAATCTTGGTTTCATCAGACCAGATAATCTTGTTTCTCATGGTCAGTCTTTCGCTGCCTTTTGGCAAACTCCAAGCGAGCTGTCATGCCTTTAACTGAGGAGTGGCTTCCGTCTGGCCACTCTACCATAAATGCATGAATGGTGGAATGTTGTGGAGATGGTTGACCTATTGCAAAGTTCTCTGATCTCTACAGAGGTACTCTGGAGCTCTGTCCGAGTGACCAGCCATGGGTGGGCCTTGTAGGTGGGCCAACGCCCTCCTTGGCAGCCAAGCCCACCCACTGGGGAGCCAGGCCCAGCCAATCAGCATGCGTTTGTCCCCACAAAWGGGCTTTATTAAAGACAGAAATTCTCCTCAGCTATCCCCCCCCCAGACGATCCGGTTGGACAAACTGCCAAATTCTCTAAAACGACATTGAAGGCAGTTTATGGTAGAGAGATTGACATTCTTGTGGCATTGTGTTGTGTGACATCTGCACATTTTAGAGTGACCTTTTTATTGTTCCCCAGCACAAGATGTGTGTGATCATGCTGTTTAATCAGCTTCTTGATATGCCACGCCTGTCAGGTGGATGGATTATCTTGGTAAAGGAGAAATGCTTACTAACAGGGATGTAAACATGTGAATGGTGGTGTGCTCAGCCCTCCATTTCCTGTAGTCCATGATCAGCTCCTTTGTCTTGCGGACATTGATGGAGAGGTTGTTGTCCTGGCACCACACTGCCAGGTCTCTGACCACCTCACTATAGACTGTCGTTGAGGGTGATTAGGCCTACCACTGTTTCGATCAGCAAACTTAATTACGGTGTTGGAGTCATGCACTTCTTCTTGTAACTCTTTTTGGAGCATTGGTAACGTGTCTCGCTCTGGCACTTTGAATGCCTAGTTCTCGCCTCGGAAAGCTTACACTGCCCACCCAAGACACCACAATATTGATACCTATCTCATGTAATTTGATCGATTTGTTTGTCAAAATCAATTTGTGGACCGGGAAAGGGTCTGTTTGGGCCTCAATACAGTGCCTTCAGAAAGTATTCACACCCCTTGACTTTTTCCACTTTTTGTTGTTTTACAGTCTGAATTTAAAATTGATTCAAATGTGATTTTTGGGCACTGGCCCAGACACAGTAACCCATCATGTCAAAGTGGAATTATGTTTTTCAATAAAGGCTGAAATGGCATGAGTCAATAAGTATTCAGCCCCTTTGTTATGGCAAGCCTAAATAAGTTCAGGAATACAAGTTTGCTTAACAAGTCACATTCAGTGGCAAGGAAGATATGTGAACCATTGGTCATAACATTTTATCTGATCTTCATCTAATTCACAACGTTAGGCAAACACAGTCTGCTTAGACTAAGAACACGCAAACAATTATGATTTCATGTTTTTATTGACCACACCGTGTAAACATTCACAGTGCAGGGTGGGAAAAGTGTGTGAACCCTTGGATTTAATAACTGGTTGACCCTCCTATGGCAGCAATAACCTCAACCAAATATTTTCTGTAGTTGCGGATCAGACCTGCGCAATGGTCAGGAGGAATTTTGGACCGTTCCTCTTTGCAAAACTGTTTCAGTTAAGCAATATTCTTGGGATGTCTGGTGTGAACCGCTTTCTTGAGGTCATGCCGCAGCGTCTCAATCGTGTTGAGGTCAGGACTCTGGGCCACTCCATATTTTCATTTGAAGCCATTCTGTTGTTTTAACTTATTTGTTTTGGGCCGTTGTCCTGTTGCATCACCCAACTTCTGTTGAGCTTCAATTGGCGGACAGATAGCATTATGTTCTCCTGCAAAATGTCTTGATAAACTTGGGAGTTCATTTTTCCGTCAATGATAGCAAGCTGTCCAGGCCCTGAGGCAGCAAAGCAGCCCCAAACCATGATGCTTCCTCCACCATACTTTACAGTTGGAATGATGTTGGTGTACTGTGCCTTTCTTTTCTCCACACATAGTGTTGTGTGTTCCTTCCAAACAATTCTACTGTAGTTTAATCTGTCCACAGAATATTTTGCCAGTAGCGCTGTGGCACATTCAGGTGCTCTTTCTACGGAGGCAAAAATGACATTGTCGAAGTTTAAAATGAAGAGAATGGAGGGCTAGAAATGTAATGTTTGGAAAATATTTGGTGAAGTGGTAAGAGGATGATAGCAGTGCCAGCTATGTTGTGTGATGATTTTGAAGCACTATACAAATTCAACAGTCACAAGATGGGACTTCAAATAGGCCTATGGCATGTCAAGGAAACTGTGGTCTACTGTTTAAATGTGTTGAATGGAAACTGAAATCTGGACACTGTCTGTAAGTCTATAACCTCGCCACATAGCCTTATAACTCGTGCAGAATTAAGCATTTCTTGCAGGAAAATTATACACCAAATGTAGGCAAAATTTGAACTTGGGAACAGGAGTGAGAAATATGATTTCTTTATTTCTGTATCTTGAGAGAATGCAATGCTCAATTATATACCATCTGTAGAGGTGCTGTCTTTATCATAAAAGTCGATTTTGTATTTCAATCACATAAAATATGCACCAAAGCTGACCTGAAATCCTAAGTCTTTTTCACAGCTTTCTTTTTCCTTACATCCGGTCAAACTGATGCCATTTGGACATTTTGCTTTATTGTATTTTTTTTAACGTTGTATTTTCTCCCCAGTTCCTAAATGTATTTGCTCTGTGAATGACCTAGAGAACTTTACTGGTGTCAACTAGATTGAAGCATTCATTCTATCKATATATTACATTATTCTGTTGAGCAAGGGTCTATTTAGTCTTCTAGGGCAACATAAAATGATAAAAGAGAAGCTACATTATAGACATCTAATTATAGACAAGTTGACTAACAAATAGCCAACCAAAATGTTGAAAATTACAAGCAGAAACACATCTAAATCAGGCAAAACAAAATTCTGCACCCCCTGTCAAAATCATTCTGCTGTTTTTGACTGTAGCCTATAGAGCTTTTTCTATATTTGTGGGTTAGTGTTGGGTGCGGGCCTCAGATTTTCACTTTATCACATATTGTTGGGGATGGGCTATTAGCAATTGCGTGCAGGTGCAGGTGAACAAACAACTGACCTGTACACCACTACCCCACACACAATTATCTGTTAGGTCCCTCAGTCAATCAGTGTATTTCAAACACAGATTCAATCACAAAGACCAGGGAGGTTTTCCACTGCCTCCCAAAGATAGATGGCAAAACAATTTTTAAAGTAGACATTGATTATCCCTTTGAGCATGGTGAAGTTATTAATTACACTTTGGATGGTGTATCAATATATCCAGTCACTRCAAAGATACAGGCATCCTTCCTAACTAAGTTGCCGGAGAGGAAGGAAACCGCTCAGGGATTTCACCATGAGGCCAATGGTGACTTTAAAACGGTTACATAGTTTTCCCCTCTCACACCCATTAAACTGAGGATGGATCAACAACATTGTAGTTACTCCACAATACTAACCTAATTGACAAAATAAATAAATGAAGCCTGTACAGAATAATAATATTCCAAAACATGCATCCTGTTTGCAACAAGGCACTAAAGTAATACTGAAAAAAAAAAAAAAGTGGCAAAGAATTTAACTTTTTGTCCTGAATACAAAGTGTTATGTTGTGGGCAAATGCAATACAACACATTACTGAGTACCACTCTCCATATTTTCAAGCATAGTGGTGTCTGCATCACGTTATGGGTATGCTTGTAATCGTTACGGCCTGGGGAGTTTTTCAGGATAAAAAAGAAACAAATGGAGCTAAGCACATGCAAAATCCTAGCTCAAATTCTGGGACTGTCTGCTTTCCACCAGACACTGGGAAATGAATTCACCTTTCAGCAGGATAATAACCTAAAACAGTAGGGAAAATCTACACTGGAGCTTACCAAGAAGACAGTGAATGTTTCTGAGTGGCCGAGTTACAGTTTTGACTTAAATATACATGGTATCTATGGCAAGATCTGAAAATGGTTGTCTAGCAATGATCAACAACCAATTTGACAGAGCTTGAAGTTTTTTTGAAAATAATAATTAGCATATGTTGACAAATCTAGGTGTGGAACGCTCTTAGACTTACCCAGACATACTCACAGGTGCTTCTACAAAGTATTGACTCAGGGGTGTTAATGAGATATTTCTGTATTTAATTTTCAATAAAATTGCCAGAATTTCTAAAACGATGTTTTCATTTTGTCATTATGGGGTATTGTGAGGAGAAAAATCTATTTAATACATTTTGAATTCAGACTAACAACAAAATGTGTAATAATTCAAGGGGTATGACTACTTTGAAGGCACTAGTGTAGCCTCAAGTTATTTTTAATCCAAAATAATCAATTTCCACCTSAAAAGGCAAACAGTATAGGCTGGTATCTTTAAAGCTGGAATCTGTTTGAAACTGACACATTCGTTTGGGTTATAACAACAAATAGTAACATGACACTGTTAGAACAGAGGGGTATACTACAAAGCAGGATCAATAAGTTAGCCAGCTATCTTTGAAAAGCAACCAGAAATAACACATTTCTCGTTCATTAAAAAGCTAAACTTGTGTTTTTGTCCATTGAATCAATTAGACCATGMCCATTTTTAAGTTTCTTTCTAAAAATGTTAAGTTATCCAGCTAACTAGCCTAAATATTTGGATAACTCCTTGATCCTACTTTGTAGTATACCCCGCTGCAGAATATGTACTGCCATTTAAAATTTMTATTTAATTTATTTATAWWTTTTTTTGCAACGATGCTGAACATTCYTCCGTTTCATCAACAAAACAAAAACAATAAGACGCTGGGTTGAACAGGGTTGTTTCACCTTACACGAATTCCATCTTTAATGTGTGTCAAGTTCTCAGAAGCCTAGGCCTATTCAGTATTTTTAGTAGGCTTACCAATGTGACTCAACTTTTGAATTGAATGATGCAGAAGCTTGGTAAGGCATTACTTGATTAAAAAAAAGAACCCATATGTGATGGTTGGTAGCGGTACACTCAGTTTTGCCTTTTGGCTATATAATAGCCTGCTAGTATCTCACTATGTAGTCTTGCTGAACAACTCTGTGAAAGTCTATTTTCCTTGTACTCATTCAGATTCATTCATCGTCTTTATAGAGCAGGGTAAACACTTAACACGCCCCGGTTTTTATTGAAACCAGTTCTTAAATTGGCTGTGAAACAAGATGGCAATTATCAAACAAGAGTTGGAATCATAAAAAGGCAAGAGAAACTCCAGTCGTTTGTTTGTTTTGGCATATAAGTTTTCTTGYTGGGTTTTATTGTCCTTTCTCAATTTACAGTTAGACAGCATTTGGCAGAGAACGTCTGGCGTGCTTGTCGAAACAGACATTTAGCATTAATTCCATTAATTGGATCCAATAGCCAAGCCTATTATTAATCACTGTCTTTTACTGTTACAGTTGATTGATTGAATAAACACTTCAATAAACATTTCATCTTTATTTTTAAACCACTGGATGAAATGTATCGGGCAATGTTGATAAACGTTGTGAATAAGGTGTCACACCGTAACTGGTTAGAATATCACAGCGAAATGAGGGGAAATGACATAATATTCTGCTGCCCTGGATAACAGCTGTGTTATCTATCTTTCTCTGTGTTTTAGGAACGGGCTGCGTAACATTGTCTTTTGTATGGAGTTGTACATTATCTTATGAAGTTTAGAACATTTTCTATGAAGAATGAAATCTTAGAAAACCAGCAGAATTTTATCTATATAGCCTTAACTTGGTCAGTGGTCTTTCACCATGATTGATTCTCTAAATTAGGCTTAATATAACTTTTTTTGTGTATTGAACTGCATAAAACATACATGGGATAGATTTTCCCTTGTCCATCCAGTCCTTTAAATACATGGTTTTATTTCTATGCAGCACATATGGTTGTTTATTAATAAAACAAGTGTGAGGATTGAGATAAATTCTACTTGTAACTAGAGGTCTACCAATTATTGGAGGACCAAAAAAAGCCGATGCCGATTTTTATATTTTAATTTTTGTAATAATGACAATTACAACAATACTGAATGAACACTTTTATTTTTACTTAATACATCAATAAAATACATTTAGCCTCAAATAAATAAACATGTTCAATTTGGTTTAAATAATGCAAAAACACAGTGTTGAAGAAGAAAGTAAAAATTCAATATGTGCCATGTTAATAAGCTAACGTTTAAGTTCCTTGCTCAGAACATGAGAACATATGAATGCTGGTGGTTCCTTTTAACATGAGTCTTCAATATTCCCAGGTAAGAAGTTTTAGGTTGTAGTAATTATAGGACTTTTTCTCTCTATACCATTTGTATTTCATATACCTTTGACTATTGGATGTTCTTATAGGCACTTTAGTATTGCCAGTGTAACAGTATAGCTTCCGTCCCTCTCCTCGCCCCTACCTGGGCTCGAACCAGGAACACATCGAYAACAGCCACTCTCGAAGCATTGTTACCCATCGCTCCACAATAGCCCCGGCCTTTGCAGAGCAAGGGGAACAACTACTTCAAGCTCTCAGAGCGAGTGACGTCACCGATTGAAACGCTATTAGCGCACACCCCGCTAACTAGCTAGCCATTTCACATCGGCTACACAAGCCTAATCTCGGGGGTTGATAGGCTTGAAGTCATAAACAGCTCGATGCTTGAAGCACAGCGAAGAGCTGCTGGCAAATGCAGGAAAGTGCTGTTTGAATGAATGCTTACGAGCCTGCTGCTGCCTACCACCGCTCAGTYAGACTGCTATATCAAATCATASACTTAATTATAACATAATAACACACAGAAATACGAGCCTTAGGTCATTAACTTCTTATGGCTGCAATCCCGGTAACGGGATTGATATGACAAAAGCCAGTCGAAGTGCAGGGCGCCAAATTAAAAAAACAGAAATCTCATAATAAAAATTCCTCAGACATGTGTCTTATACAATTTTAAAGGTAATCTTGTTGTTAATCCCACCAAAGTGTCCGATTTCAAATATGCTTTTCAGCGAAAGCATTACAAACGATTGTTAGGTCACACCAAACCACAATAAGCACAGCCATTTTTCCAGCCAAAGATAGGAGTCACAAAAAGCAGAAATAGAGATAAAATGAATCACTAACCTTTGATGATCTTCATCAGATGACACTCATAGGACTTCATGTTACACAATACATGCATGTTTTGTTTGATAAAGTTCATATTTATATAAAAAAAATCGGAGTTTACATTGGCGCGTTACATTCACTAGTCCCAATACATCCAGTGATTTTGCATAGCCACATCGTTTCAACAGAAATACTCATCATAAATGTAGATGATAATACAAGTTATACATATGGAATTATAGATATACCTCTCCTTAATGCAACCGCTGTGTCAGATTTCAATTATTTTTTACGGAAAAAGCAAACCATGCAATAATCTGAGATGGAGCTCAGAACAATAGTCAAATTAGCCGCCATGTTGGAGTTAACAGAAACCAGAAATTACATGATAAATATGCCCTTACCTTTGATCTTCATCAGAATGCACTCCCAGGAATCCCAGGTCCACAATAAATGCTTGATTTGTTCGATAATGTCCGTTATTTATGTCCAATTAGCTACTTTGGTTAGTGCGTTTAGTAAACAATTCCAAAGTCACGAAGCGCGTTCACTAAAACCTGACGAAATGTCCAAAAGTTCCGTAACAGTCAGTAGAAACATGTCAAACGATGTATTGAATCAATCTTTAGAATGTTGTTAACATAAATCTTGAATAACGTTCCAACCGGAGAATTACATTGACTTGAATGAGCAATGGAACGGAGCTCCCTCTCATGTGAACGCGCATGGTCAAGAGAATGGTCACTCATGGAGTGGTGACTAATTCTCTCTCATCCGGCCCCCTTCACAGTAGAGTCATCAGACAAAGTTCTACAGATGTTGACATCTAGTGGAAGCCGTAGGACGTGAATACTCATTCATATCTCGCTGTGATTTCAATGGGATCTTGGTTGAAACTCGAAACTACAGTTTCGTTGAAACTGTAATTTCGAAAACAAAACGTTTATTCTTTCAGTGAAATACGGAACCGTTCCGTATTTTATCTAACGGGTGGCATCCCTAAGTCTAAATATTCCTGTTACATTGCACAACCTTCAATGTTATGTCATAATTAAGTAAAATTCTGGCAAATTAATTGCGGTCTTTGTTAGGAAGAAATGGTCTTCACACAGTTCGCAACGAGCCAGGCGGTCCAAACTGTTGCATATACCCTGACTCTGCTTGCATGCAACGCAAGAGAAGTGACACAATTTCTCTAGTGAAAAGAAATTCATGTTAGCAGGCAATATTAACGAAATATGCAAGTTTAAAAATATATACTTGTGTATTGATTTTAAAGAAAGGCGTTGATGTTTATGGTTAGGTACACATTGGTGCAACGACAGTGCTTTTTTCGCGAATGCGCTTGTTCAATCATCACCCATTTGGTGAAGTAGGCTGTGATTCGATGAGAAATTAACAGGCACCGCATCGATTATATGCAACGCAGGACAAGCTAGATAACTACACATGGTTGATGATATTACTAGTTTAACTAGTGATTATGTTAAGATTGATTGTTTTTTATAAGATAAGTTTAATGCTAGCTAGCAACTTAACTTGGCTTCTTGCTACACTCGCCTAACAGGTAGTCAGCCTGCCACGCAGTCTCCTCATGGAGTGCAATGTAATCGGCCACAATCAGTGTCCAAAAATGCAGATTACCGATTGTTATGAAAACATGAAATCGGCCCTAATTAATCGGCCATYCCGATTTAATCGGTCGACCTCTACTTGAAAGCAATTCCCCAGGATTCAAGGGCTAGATGGCAGACATTATTTTAGGACTRAGTGGTGTTACGAGTTTCTGGGTTGATAGGAAACCATGGCTAGATAGCAGGCAGACATTATTTTCCCTGTTCAAGATATTGTGATGTGAAACGTTTGAAGTGAATGCCCACAGTTGAAAAGAAGCATGCTTGGAGAGCAGATGGGGCCTAATCCCTATTCCTGGTGAGGTATCACTTAGGGCCGTCTCCTGTCCTTCCTATGATCCAGTAGAAAAAGAAGAAAGCACCTTGTGTTAGTCAGAACTAATACTGTATTAACAGTCTGTCAATTGATCATGTTTTGATGTTGTGCCTGACACTGTACTGGAATATTAAAACTGTGCTTTTTCTCCTGTGCCCAGTATGGATAATTTATGAGCAGGTGATGATAGCTGCGCTGGACTGCAGTCGGGATGATTTGGCTTGGGTAAGTGAACTACCAACAGCTGCCACACGACCTCAAAACCCATCTCTCACAGTCATTGCTACTTCGTCACCCACAATGCCAAATGTGAAAATATTTTTATTTGGCCAAAAATATTACTCCATCTGTCTGTACTTTGGAAAAAAACATTTGCTGAGCAGTGTTGGAGTAATGGAGGGTAAAAAAACTCACTATAGATGAACACAGTGTTAGCTGTAAACCTTTATGGAGTTTAACTCCCCCTTGTTGATTCATCTGCCATCACAGAGTTAACTAATAGATATGTTACAGATTGTGTTACTTAAAGTGCCTTCAGAAAGTATTCACACCCCTTGACTTTTACACATTTTGTTGTTACAAGGTGGGATTAAAATGTATTGAATTGTCATGTTTTGTCAATGATCTACACAAAGTAATGTCAGTGGAAGAAACATTTGTAAAAGAATTATGAAAAATAATTTATCTTGATTACATGAGTATCCATCCAACCAGAGTCAATACATGTTAGAATCACCTTTGGCAGTGATTTAAAGCTGAGAGTCTTAATGGGTAAGTCTCTAAGGGCTTTGCACAGCTGGATTGTACAGTATTTGCACATTATAATTATAAAAACACAACAACAACGAACTTGAGAGATTTTTTGATCATTGCTAGACTAGGACACTCAGGAACATTGTGTCGTCTTGGTAAGCAACTCCAGTGTATATTTGGCCTTTTTTTTTTTTTTTTTTAGTTATTGTCCTTCTGAAAGGTGAATTTGTCTCCCAGTGTCTGTTGGGAAGCAGAATGAACCATGGTTTCCTCTAGGATAAGGCCTGTGCTTAGCTCTATTCCGGTTATTTTTATCCCCTCAAAAATTCCTYCGTCCTTGCCGAGGACAAGCATACCCATAACATGACTCTTGAATTTATTTAGGCTTGCCATAACAAAGGGATTGAATACTTATTGACTCAAGACATTTTAGCATTTCATTTGTAAAAATTTGCCTAAACATTATTCCATTTTGACATTAAGGTATTGTGTGTAAGCCAGTGACCAAAAATCTCAATCCGTTTTAAATTCAGGCTGTATCACAACAAGATGTGGGGGGGAAAATCAAGGAATGTGAATACTTTCTGAAGGTACCATGATTTTTCCTCCCACATATATTTTTTGATTGAACAACATAAAACATACAGGGGAGAGTTTGATACAAAAGGATGATATATATATTTTTTTAAATGACCTTGTCCGTTAAATACATGGTTTTATTTCTATGCAGCACATATTGATTATTCTTAATAATACAAGTGTCAGGCTTGAGGACAGAAATTGTACTTGAAAGCAATTTCTCAGGATTCAAGGGCTTTATGAAAATGTATTACATTTTAATATGACGAGAGCAAAAAGTTAAGACCACCACACTTTTCTAATATAACATTTGGAATTTAAAACCAAAGTTGTTTTTATCCAGTTTATTTTTAAAATCTGATTATTTGCAAATCCAGCACATGTGATAGAATGAGATTATTCTGTTTTACTCRTTTTAGGACCGAATGGTGATTGAGCGGGTTATGAGTTTCTGGGTTGATAAGAAACCATGCCTAGATGGCAGAAATTCATAATTTTTACTGTTCAAGATATTCTCATATGCAAACGCAAGTGAAACGTTTGAAGTGAATGCCCACAGTTGAAAAGAAGCATGCTAGGAGAGTAGATGGGGCCTATTCCTGTTGAGGCATCACTTAGGGCCATCTCCTGTCCTTCCTATGATCCAGTAGAAAAAGAAGAAAGCACCTTGTGTTACAGTCAGAACTAATACTGTATTAACAGTCAATTCATCATGTTTTGATGTTCCTATACGTTTTGGCTTGGAATTCAATCAAATTTGCGTTGTTGAATATAACATTGTTCCTGCTTAGTTTGATTTAAATCAAAACATGCATTTTCACTGCAAAGAGCAGGAACCAATARCATTTCCCCACTCTTCTGGACTGATTTGAATCTGGCTAAATGTACTATTGACGCCTAGTTAATGTCCTGTCAGTTTTGCTCATATCTGCTTAAAATTGAGTGATTACATAAACTAAAATAATTTTATGGTTGATGGGAACAGTATATGAGGATGTTTTGCAACGATTCCCTATGCATTGCAAAGAATATTGGCGAAGACAACTAGATTACGAAAAGTTGTCCAATCACCTGCTCCCAGTGAGAAAGAACATGACTGTTGTAGGACAGGTCAAAAGATCCGGGCTGCAGGACAGACTTTCCATCTCATCCAGGATATCGTTGGACATGACGATAACCACTCTGTCATGAGTGTGTGAAAAAACAAACTCCAGTTCCCTCATAGAGATGGGAGAGAAAAAAACTCACCGTAAAGAGCATCCTGCCTCTCCTTTTTATAATAGCAAGTGGTGAACTGTGGGTAGCCACAAGACATGGTCTTCAACCACGTCAACTGCCAATTTTCACATAAGTTCTTCAGGACTGTGTTTATCTTTTATCATGGATCCCATGAATGGAAACCATCAACTATTACTCCATTATACAGTATATTTGTTTGTGTTTAAAGGTGCAGTGCGTGTAACACACTGTTGCTGGTGGAGAACAGCAGGCAGGGGAAGCAGTAGCAGCTCAGCCACAGAGCCAGTCTTTCTTTTGATACCTTTCAGATTTAAATGATCGTGTCATTTTCTCCCTAGCTTTGATTTAAGTCCCTAAGCTCAGGTGTTGGTCTTCCATCAATTTAATAGCCCGTTTTGCTTGAAAATTCATATTGAAAACCGTTTCAGATGCAGTATGTTAGCCATCCTGATCAGATACTATGTAAATCAGAGCTATTTAAAGTAGAGGCACAATATGTACAGCGCCTTCATAAACGAACGTAACTGCCAAAAGGCGGAAGATGACATGTGACGTCCACAGGCAGGAAGGACTCTGCCTATCTCATGCCAATAAACATGCACATTTATTATTTGAGTGCAATGAAAATTTATGGAACATATTGAAATGTGAAAGGCAGCGAAGCTCTCTGACTGCCTTTCAACGTCCGTTAGCTTGCAGTATAAGGTAGAAAAAACAAACATCCTGTGGCGGACTGCAATAGAATCGAAGAGTCCCCGMGATATACAACTGTTCAGGGAAGTCAGGAACCAATACACACAGTCAGTCAGGAAAGCAAAGGCTAGCTTTTTCAAACAGAAATGTACATCCTGTAGCTCTAACTCCAAAMAGTTTTGGGACACTGTAAAGTCCATGGMGAACAAGAGCACCTCCTCCCAGCTGCCCACTGAGGCTAGGTAACACTGTCACCACCGATAAATCCACGATAATCGCGAATTTCAATAAGCATTTCTCTACGGCTGGCCATGCTTTCCTCCTGGCTACCCTGGCCAACAGCTCCACACCCCCCGCAGCTACTTGCCCAAGCTTCTCTGCTTCTCCTTCACCCAAATCCAGATAGCAGATGTTCTGAAAGAGCTGCAAAACCTGGACCCATACAAATCAGCTGGGCTAGACAATCTGTACCCTCTCTTTCTAAAATTATCCACCACCATTGTTGCAACCCCTATTACCAGCCTGTTCAACCTTTCTTTCGTATCGTCCGAGATCCCTAAATATTGGAAAGCTGCCGCAGTCATCCCCCTCTTCAAAGGGGGTGACACTCTAGACCCAAACTGTTATAGACCTATATCCATCCTGCCCTGCCTTTCTAAAGTCTTCGAAAGCCAAGTGAACAAACAGATCACTGACCATTTTGAATCCCACCGTACCTTCTCCGCTGTGCAATCCGGTTTCCGAGCTGGTCACGGGTGCACCTCAGCCACGCTCAAGGTCCTAAACGATATCATAACCGCCATCGATAAAAGATTGTACTGTGCAGCCGTCTTCATCGACCTGGCCAAGGCTTTTGAGTCTGTCAATCACCGCATTCTTATCGACAGACTCAACAGCCTTGGTTTCTCAAATGACTGCCTCGCCTGGTTCACCAACTACTTCTCCGACAGAGTTCAGTGTGTCAAATCGGAGGGCCTGTTGTCCGCACCTCTGGCAGTTCCTATGGGGTACCACAGGGTTCAATTCTCGGGCCAACTCTTTTCTCTGTATATATCATCAATGTCGCTATTGCTGCGGGTGAGTCCCTGATCCACCTCTACACAGACGACACCATTCTGTATACATCTGGCCCTTCTTTGGACACTGTTAACAAACCTCCAAACAAGCTTCAATACCATAAAAACACTCCTTCCGTGGCCTCCAACTGCTCCAAAACTAAATGCATGCTTTTCAACCGTTCGCTGCCCGCACCCGCCCGCCCGACTAGCATCACTACTCTGGACGTTTCTGACTTAGAATATGTGGACAACTACAAATACCTAGGTGTCTGGCTAGACTGTAAACTCTCCTTCCAGACTCATATTAAACATTTCCAATCTAAAATTAAAACTTAAACTTTGGCGATGTCATTTACAAAATAGCCTCCAACACTCTACTCAGCAAATTGGATGCAGTCTATCACAGTGACATCCGTTTTTTTCACCAAAGCCCCATATACCACCCTCCACTGCGACCTGTATGCTCTAATCGGCTGGCCCTCGCTACATATTCGTCGCCAGACCCACTGACTCCAGGTCATCTATAAGTCTTTGCTAGATTAAGCTCCGCCTTACCTCAGCTCACTGGTCACGATAACATCACCCACTGTAGCACACGCTCCAGCAGGTATGTCTCACTGGTCATCCCCAAAGCCAACACCTCCTTTGGCTGCCTTTCCTTCCWGTTCTCTGCTGCCAATGACTGGAACGAATTGGAAAAATCGCTGGAGACTTGTATTTCCCTCACTAACTTTAAACATCAGCTTACCGATCGCTGCAGCTGTACATAGCCCATTTGTAAATATCCCATCCAATCTACCTACCTCATTCCCATATTGTTTTTATTTACTTTTCTGCTCTTTTGCACACCAGTATTTGTACTTGCACATCTATCACTCCAGTGTTAATTTACTAAATTGTAATTACTTGGTACTATGGCCTATTTATTTCCTTACAACCTCATGCMATTTGCACACACTGTATATAGACTTCCTTTTTTCCAGTTGTGTTATTGACTGTACGCTTGTTTATTCCATGTGTCACACTGCTTTGCTTTATCTTGGCCAGGTCGCGGTTGTAAATGAGAACTTGTTCTCAACTTGCCTACCTGGTTAAATAAAGGTGAAATAAAAAATAAACTCAGATACACATGTCATGTCAATGAGTTTGAAGGGCGGGAGAAAGGCACAGCGAGGCTGCCTTTCTCCAGGCCTCCTTGCGCAAATTTGTGAAGTAAGTACATGTTCAGAAATCGATTTTATGATGTGGTTTAAACATTGTTGTGGGTTTTTTTTATTTTTAAAAAGTGATAAAAAAGGGAAACTGAAACCTGGAAAAACAAAAAGGAGAAAACGGAATTTGGGAAAAAAATTATTGGAATCAGGCACAAAATATAACAGATTTTAAAGTGTCCTACTCCTGTAAGTCGTTCTGGATAAGAGCATCTGCTAAATGACTAAAATGTAAATGTAAAACATTTCTCACCTAACTAGCTGTAAGACATGCTTCGCCACTTTGGCGACTAAGGGCTGTGTAGTTCATACATGCAGAATTACTGTTTTACCTCAATTAGCCATAATATAATAATATATGCCATTTTAGCAGATGCTTTTATCCAAAGTAATGCGTGCATACATTTTACGGTTAAATAAAGGTGAAAAAAAAAAACACAAAAAAAATGCATCTTATGTAGGGGTGGTCATGAAATCCCTAGTTTGAAAGCGACTGTTTTCTTGAAGCTGTGCCATTTTCCCTACATTTCCCCCCACGTAGGCCAATCCCTTAACAATTAGAGTTCTCGCCAAAGAGCTTCAGCCCCTCACATTTGAGTGACAGCTATTAGGAGGCCTGCCCAGTGTTATCTGCGGGGCGGACCCAACGGCACAGTGGAGACCGATATAGAGCGAGCATGATGATGTGGTGCACATATGCGATGAAGTACGCAATTTTCAGGGGACCACTTTTGGTTCGTGTGTGCTAGTTTCAGAACTACTGGCAAAAAAGTTTACAAAAGTACCGGAGAATCTCTAAGGTGAATGCACTAACTGTAAGTCGCTCTGGATAAGAGTGTCTGCTGAATGACTAGAATGTAAATGTAAAATGTTATTTTCATGAAATTAACAGAGTGATCATTTGCAGTGATTTAAAAATACAATTACAAAGACTGCGTGGGGGCTTTAAGTAAAAGAAAGTGTATATTTGTAGCATGTTGCACCTAGCCAACTCTAATTGTACCTCCTCTCTGCCCACTTCCCTTGCAGACTTGTCTACAGGAACTGAAGAGGCAGTTTCCAGGTAGCCAACGAGTGAAGCGATTAGCGGGCATGCGGCTGGAGGCTTTGGAAAAGTAAGATTCAGAGTCTCACTGTAACATGGCTGAAAGACTAAAGGGTAAATCCATTTGAATTCAATCACTTTTTGACAACATCCCTTTTGATTTGAACGAAATCTTCCATAAATATTTGTCCATTGCAGAAGTGCTCAGAAAGTGACTTTGGATCTGAATGTGAAAACATTCAAGAGAGAATGTTGAATGCATTCAGTTGTCCCTTTCAAAGTTGACCCATTGAGACATGTCTTCATCACTGGAATTGAAAAACAGTTGAGATTTATATAATATAAAAGTTTACAAACAGGATTGTCAAACTATTTTAAAATGATTTTTTTTTTTATCATAGGGCGGGTAACAATTGGCCCAGCGTCTTCTGGGTTTGGCCGGTGTAGCCCGTCATTGTAAATAAGAATTTTTCTGAACTGACTTGCCTAGTTAAAAAAAGGTTAAATAAAAAAATAAAAATCATGTTGTAGCTTAGACATTATCTAAGGTTTTTGTGTTCTGCACGCCATCAGTTTAGAGACAACATTCTCTTGAACACAGGTTGGTTGTCATGTTTTGGCTRATAAATGTGCTAAAATGGGAATAACATTTCAACTTTCAAATGGTACCACAAAGATGGTTGGAGGTCCACACATCACAGAATGTTGACTTGAATTGTAATATGTTATTTAAAATTAATTCTCCATAGGAAACCTATTGAAATCATAGACATGTAGATACTGTATTAGAAAAGGCATGACAATTTTAATTTCGCTGGTGGGTAGACCGGCGGTCATATTTGTGGTAGTAATTAGAAATAAAAATGTACAATCATTTTACATTTCAATGATGTACTGCCTAAATTGCAGTGGTCTGAAGGGATTTGTCCATTATATGAATTATATTGCGGTGATTGAAATAACGCTAGGGCTGTCCCCTATAAAGAAAACAATCGGTTGGTCATAATTTTAAAATGTATTTTCCCATATAGACACACCCTATGTGTTTTAATAAAATCAACTATATGTACTGAGCTTGTCTAATGCTTTAACCCTTTACACTCGTACCGTATAMGGGTTTAAAATKGAAGATTTGTGCGCTAATAAGTGCCTAAATTGGAACCTAGTGGCTGTACAGTAACATGCTAGAGCTCTGACTGATAGCCGTTCTGAATTTGACCACCTCACACGACAAGAAGTTGCCCCTTCCCTCCCAGTAATTGTGCAACTTTTGCAATTTTTTGTTGTTGTGTGAGGGAGGGAAATGCAGTAAATTAAGATGACTCGATGCATTTTGAAAGATGAGACATTCAAGATTATAATAAATACCACATTGATGTCATGAAAGGTAGCCAAACACCCGTCWGTCTAAATGTGTGTTTCACATTTCCACATCTTAAAACTCATGTCATATACAGTGTCAACATTTGTCATCACTTTGTTTGATGTAGGGTTAGAAGTAGAGGTCGACCGATTAATCGGCACGGCCGATTTCAAGTTTTCATAACAATCGGTATTCGGCCTTTTTGGACGCCGATTACATTGCAATCTACGAGGAAACTGCGTGGCAGGCTGACCACCTGTTACACGAGTGCAGTGTCAAAAGGACCTTGTGGCTGCAAGGAGCCAAGGTAAGTTGCTAGCTAGCATTAAACTTATCTTATAAATAACAATCAATCTTCACATAATCACTAGTTAACTACACATGGTTGATCATATTACTAGGTGAACTAACTTGTCCTGCGTTGCATATAATCAATGCGGTGCCTGTTAATTTCTCATCGAATCACAGCTTATTTCAGCAACGCCAAACGGGTGATTTAACAAAAGCGCATTGCCGAAAAAAGCACATTCTTTACACAAATGTACCTAACCATAAACATCAATGCCTTTCTTAAAATCAATACACAGACGTATATATTTTTAAACCTTCATATTTAGTTAAATGAAATTCATGTTAGCAGGCAATATTAACTAKGGAAATTGTCTCTTTTGCGTTCAGTGCAAGCAGAGTCAGGGTATATGCAGCAGTTTGAGCCGCCTGGCTCGTTGCGAACTGTGTGAAGAGCATTTCTTCCTAACAAAGACAGCAATTAATTTGCCMGAATTTTACTTAATTATGACAACATTGGAGATTGTGCAATGTAACAGCAATATTTAGACTTAGGGGGTTGCCACCCGTTCGATAAAATACGTAACGGTTCTGTATTTCACTGAAAGAATAAACGTTTTGTTTTCGAAATGATAGTTTCCAGATTTGACCATATTAATGACCTAAGGCTTGTATTTCTGTGTGTTTATTATATTATAATTAAGTCTATGATTTTATATTTGATAAAGCAGTCTGACTGAGCGGTGGTAGGCAGCAGCAGGTTCGTAAGCATTCATTCAAACCGCACTGTCCTTTGTTTGCCAGCAGCTTTTCGCAATGCTTGAAGCACAGCGCTGTTTATGCCTTCAAGTTTATCAACTCCAGAGATTAGGTTGGCAATAATAAAGTGCCTATAAGAACATCCAATAGTCAAAGGTCTATGAAATACAAATGGTATAGATAGAAATAGTCAACGCGTCATAATTCCTATAATAACTACAACCTAAAACTTCTTAACTGGGAATATTGAACCACCAGCTTTCATATGTTCTCATGTTCTGAGCAAGGAACTTAAAACGTTAGCTTTTACATGGCACATATTGCAACTTTTACTTTCTTCAATACTGTGTATTTGTATTTTTTAAACCAAATTGAACATGTTTTCATTATTTACTTGAGACTAAATATATTTATGTATTATATTAAGTTAAAATAAATGTGTTCATTGTTCATTCAGTATTGCTGTAATTGTAATTATTACAAATATACACTGCTCAAAAAAAATAAAGGGAACACTAAAATAACACATCCTAGATCTGAATGAATGAAATATTCTTATTAAATATCTTTTTTCTTTACATAGTTGAATGTGCTGACAACAAAATCACACAAAAATGATCAATGGAAATCAAATTTATCAACCCATGGAGGTCTGTATTTGGAGTCACACTCAAAATTAAAGTGGAAACCACACTACAGGCTGATCCAACTTTGATGTAATGTCCTTAAAACAAGTCAAAAATGAGGCTCAGTAGTGTGTGTGGCCTCCACGTGCCTGTATGACCTCCCTACAACGCCTGGCATGCTCCTGATGAGGTGGCGGATGGTCTCCTGAGGGATCTCCTTCCCAGACCTGGACTAAAGCATCCGCCAACTCCTGGACAGTCTGTGGTGCAACGTGCCGTTGGTGGATGGAGCGAGACATGATGTCCCAGATGTGCTCAATTGGATCAGGTCTGGGGAACGGGCGGGCAGTCCATAGCATCAATGCCTTCTTCTTGCAGGAAACTGCTGACACCCATCCGCCACATGAGGTCTAGCATTGTCTTGCATTAGGAGGAACCAGGGGCAACCGCACCAGCATATGGTCTCACAAGGGGTCTGAGGATCTCATCTCGGTACCTAATGGCAGTCAGGCTACCTCTGGCGAGCACATGGAGGGCTGTGCGGCCCACACAAGAAATGCCACCCCACACCATGACCGACCCACCGCCAAACCGGTCATGCTGGAGGGATGTGCAGGCAGCAGAACGTTCTCCACGGCGTCTCCAGACTCTGTCACGTTTGTCACATGTGCTCAGTGTGAACCTGCTTTCATCTGTGGAAGAGCACAGGGCGCCAGTGGCAAATTTGCAATCTTGGTGTTCTCTGGCAAATGCCAAACGTCCTGCACGGTGTTGGGCTGTAAGCACAACCCCCACCTGTGGACGTCAGGCCCTCATACCACCCTCATGGGTGGAGTCGTTTCTGACCGTTTGAGCAGACACATGCACATTTTGTGGCCTGCTGGAGAGGTAATTTTGCAGGGCTCTGCAGTGCTCCTCCTTGCACAAAGGCGGAGGTAGCGGTCCTGCTTCTGGGTTGTTGCCCTCCTACGGCCTCCTCCACGTCTCCTGATGTACTGGCCTGTCTCCTGGTAGCGCCTCCATGCTCTGGACACCTACGCTGACAGACACAGCAAACCTTCTTGCCCACAGCTCGCATTGATGTGCCATCCTGGATGAGCTGCACTACCTGAGCCACTTGTGGTGTGGTAGACTCCGTCTCATGCTACCACTAGAGTGAAAGCACGCCAGCATTCAAAAGTGACCAAAACATCAGCCAGGAAGATAGGAACTGAGAAGTGGTCTGTGGTCACCACCTGCAGAACCACTCCCTTTTTGGGGGTGTCTTGCTAATTGCCTATAATTTCCACCTGTTGTCTATTCCATTTGCACAACAGCATGTGAAATGTATTGTCAATTAGTGTTGCTTCCTAAGTGGACAGTTTGATTTCACAKAAGTGTGATTGACTTGGAGTTACATTGTGTTGTTTAAGTGTTCCCTTTATTTTTTTGAGCAGTGTATATAAAAATTGTYTGATTTAATCATTATCGGCTTTTTYTGGTCCTCAAATAATCGGTGYCGGCGTTGAAAAATCATAATCGGTCGACCTCTAGTTACAAGATGACATGGCTTGTTCTGAGCAGAATGAGCCTAAGTTTGTTGTGAAGAAAATTTGCAACGGCACACGCTAGTATTGCACGGTATACTGAAACTTCTGTACTTTTTCGATACCATAACATGAAAAAGGTACTAGAATTGTTGTTACTTTCGGTACTTCTGGCATTCGCAGATTCCTCCATTACGCTCCCGAAGTTGCCGGTAGTAGGCTACACAATATGTCTTGTTTGAACTATATTTGAGAAGGCCAAGTGAAAATTAAGAATTATGTTGTTTAACATGCAAACCAGCATTGCGCCAATTCAACAGCGCACCGAAGATTGTTTCAGAACGGAGGAGAGCGACTGCTATCCAATGCATGAGAAATCGCTCACTGAAGATTCAGTTCATCACCTTGGAGAGCTCCATCCACTGCAGCGGCCGCTGTCAAGCATATACAATCTGTCAACTAGAATCTGCAACTTGAAAAACAAAATAGACTAATTTACTGTTTTCAAGTGTTATGTCTTGTTCGTTGTCCAACTATGGTAAGCTGTTTGCAGGTTTTGTATTSCTCTTTTTTGGCGTCATCCTTTACTACAATGAAATGCTGCCATACTGCAGACTTTTAAAATATATTTTGTCACTTAAAATAACACTTAAAATAAGGGCTGTGTTTAGTGTAGGCTTACCTTTGTGAGCCATTTAAATCTCTCTCGGGCAAGTTGACTTTTAACAATCTATTCAGCTCTATTTATTATTTCAAAAATGCTAATTAGCTACAAAGTAGACATCATGCAAGACTACAAATCCTTGCAAGGTCCTGCACGTCATCTCTAGCTGATACCTTTGTTAACATATATTATGTCAASAGTTCACAGAATTGTCCATTTGAAAGAAATGTAGCCAATTTATTCATTACTAAATTTATCTAAAATGTAATGGTTAATCCAGAGATGCTTACCTTTGCCTCGATTTGTCAGTCTCGTCCAGATCATGACATTTTGTAGTTCTTTATGATAGCCACATAAGCTGCTAATTAGCATTAAAAAAATACATTTTGGGGGGGGGTTGTAAATACAGTCAAAAATATTGTCAATTTGTCCTTGAGTTATTTACACTGTTATCAAAACGTAATGCCAGGGAAAGCCTACACGAAACACAGCCCCATATTTTAAGTGTTTCTAAAATCCTCTATGGGAAAAATAAATGGTGTATTAACAATTGGAAACATTTCCTTGTTTGACCACTAGGTTTTATGGGTATTATGACTCATACTGTGGTACTCTTATACAGAACTGGAGTTGTAACCAGTTTTAGCAGAACATTTTTTTAATGGTTTTACCCCGTTGCCCCTCAACAGTAGGGCCTGCACCGCTCCTGCTCCCGACAGTAGAAGGTGCTGTGTCCAGTTGATAATCACTCTGATAATTGCCTTGGAACTGAACTTAAACTATACAGAAAATAATTCTCTCACACACAGATGAAATAAATGAAGTTAAGGAGAATGGGTGAGTTGATGAGCGAGGTGAAGTGAAAGATGCATAATTATGTTATCACCAATTGTGAAAGAAGAATAGGGCAGGCCATTCTATTGTATTCATCTGTTCTCAAAATGGTATGTACCCAACAGTGCATTCAGAAAGTATTCAGACCTCTTCCCTTTATTCCCACATTTTGTTACGTTACAGCCTTATTCTAAAATGGATTAAATTATAATAATTTATAATAATCATTTAAATGGAAGTAGTTTGGAACCACCAAGACTTCCTTGAGCTGGACGCCCAGCCATACTGAGCAATCGGGGGAGAAGGGCCTTGGTCAGGGATGTGACCAAGAACGCAATGGTCATTCTGTCAGCGCTCCAGAGTTGCTCTGTAGAGATGGGAGAACCTTCTAGAAGGGCAACCTTCTAGAAGGGCAACCATCTATGCAGCCCTCCACCAATTAGGCCTTTATGGTAGTGTCCAAACAGAAGCCACTCCTCAGTAAAAGGCACATGGCAGCCCGTGTGGAGTTTGCTAAAAGGCACCTAAAGATCTCTGTCCRTGACAAACAAGATTCTCTGTTCTGATGACACCAAGATTGAACTCTTTTTGGCCTGAATGCCAAGTGTCACATCTGGAGAAAATCAGGCACCGCTCATCACCTGGACAATTATCATCCCAACGGTAAAGCGTGGTGGCAGCATCATGSTGTGGGGATGTTTTTCAGTGGCAGGGAACTGGGAGGCTAGTCAGGATCGAGGGAAAGATGAAAAGAGAAAAGTACATAGAGATCTTTGATGAAAACCTGCTCTAGATCGCTCAGGACCTCAAACTGGGTAGAAGGTTCACCTTCCAACAGGACAATGACCCTAAGCTCACAGCCAACACAACGCAGGAGTGGCTTCGGGACAAGTCTCAATGTCCATGAGTGGCCCAGCCAGAGCCCGGACTTGAACCCGATCTAACATCTYTGGAGAGACCTGAAAATAGCTGTGCATTGACGCTYCCCATCCAACCTGACAGAGCTTGAGAGGATCTGCAGAAAAGAAGGGAAGAAACTCCCCAAATACAGATGTGCCAAGCTTGTAGCGTCATACCCAAGAAGACTCGAGGCTGTAATTKCTGCCAAAGGTGCTTCAACAAAGTACTGAGTAAAGGGTCTGAATACTTAAACAAATAAATTAGCAAACCTGTTTTTGTCATGATGGGGTATTGTGTGCAGATTGATGGGGGGGACAATTAAACCATTTTAGAATCAGGCTGTGACGTAACAAAATGTGGAATAAGTCAAGGGGTCTGAATATTTTCCGACTGCACTATATWTCAGTCCACCGAATCTAAATGAAATGTTGAGTGACAATGTGACAATGCTACGATTATCAGCACAAAATCATCACAGAGAGTGTGTCCAAACTTTTGACTGGCACTGTATATCTGGGGAAGGGTTTAAAACAATTTCTAGAGTGTTGAAAGTTTCCCAGAGCAAAGTGATCTCCATTATTGGTAAATGGAAAAAAATATGGAACTACCCAGTCTCTGCCTAGAGCTGGCCATTCAACCAAACTTAGCAACCAGGCAAGAAGGTCATTGGTCTTTCCGAAGGCACTGTATGTCTTAGAGCAATGGTTCCTAACCTTTTTCACTTACTGAACCTAGGACCCCTGGTTGGGAACCACTGTCTTAGGGTGATGGACTGTGCCATCCCCACGGCCTCCACAATGGATTAGTCCACTGAGAGCGCTACAAATCAGACGGGTGTCTCGTGTTCCTTAAAAAAACAAAATTAATTGTGCCTGCACGACTAAATACATTTCTGCCGACCAGCGGCCTAAAGACCAAACAATCGACCTGTCGACTAAATGGGGTCAGCCCTTAATGGCAACCACTCTGTATTCAAGAGCATGTTGTGTCTCAACCGATGGCGGGCGCAACACAAAAACCTGAGATGTTGTGAAATAGGGTCTAAGCTACAACATATGCGAAWWTGGAAAAAATCGGTGTGTTTTTAGATAATTGACGTTAAAGTTTTTATTTTATTTAGTATGAAACTTTTTTTTTCAATAAATAATTAGTTTGACCACTTTTTGTAAGCTTTTAAATTATCTCAAACTCAACCGTTGATATTTTCCAGTGATGAAGACATGGATGTCACATGGTATGGTGCGGAATGGAAAATGGTTGCACTTTGAGCACCTTTTATCTCCTGAATGTTTTGACATTCAGGTCCAAGTCACTTTCCGACCACTTTTTCCATAGGAGAACATATGGAAAGTTTTGTTTAAAGCAAAAGCGATGCTGTCAAAAAGTGATTGAATTAATCTGAATTTACCCTATAGGCCTGGGGTAAAGGCGGGGGAGTACTGTAGATCCTAAGTGGTACGATGGTCTGGGTGAGTGTGTGTGTGTGGTGGGCTCTGTTTGTGTTGGAAACAACCATTCAACTGGCAAAAAGGGGGAGAAAAAATAAGTGAATGGTTCAGTGCTCGGCCCTTTTAGCCTGAGCGAGGGATTCCCCAGGAAGGAAGTGGTTTGCTCCCACTGCTATTCTGGGGGTCCCTCAATCTTCTGTTTAAAAAAATTATAATTATGCTCTTGTTGTGCTTTTCGTCACTGAGCTGAGAGGCGAGGTCTTGCCTGCCTGTAAATATTGACATGCCACCACAGTTTCAGCTTTGTTTCTTYTCAGCACTGTTTATTTGTACATCTGCAATTGTGATGAATAAAAACAGAACGGGAGTGAATGTAAGGGTACAAGATAAACACAGTATTTTTGGCTGGAACTGGAGGAAGGGTAATTCAATTTGTTTACCACCCCTGATCACCATGACTCGTTTATCGGTTATGTCGGAGTTGATGTGATAATTGAACTCCTGCACTGTCAGATTAAATAAATGGCACACGCTGGCCTCTAATTGGCTTCAGGCGGAGGTACACTGGAATGACACAGCTTCAAACAACTAACCATCCCTCACCCCCGACACACACACACACACTGTGTTTTGTTGAGCCCCACCCCCAGTAAATAAAGCATATCAAAGTGGCTCAGGAGTGGTTGCCTGGTGCCATCTGAAATCTCCCAGAGTGCAGTTGAGTAGTAAAGTGGATGTGAGGGAAGGAGTGGCACTGGAAGTGGGGCTGCTCACTGCTAATGGGAAACAGAGTTGCTTCTGTTGTAGGTTGTGGTGGGCAGAACAGGTTTTGATCATGGAGCCCCGGCTTTTTTGGCTGCCAAACCGTTTGCATTGCTGTTCGCCTCTAATAAAAAAACAAGTTCAAAATCATCCCTGCGGACCCATGATTTGACATGACATGTGAAGTGAACACGCCTCCCCACCTCCCTGTTGCCAGGAAATGTCTGCACGGTTTGATATTTACAGCTCATAACTCACTCATTTTAAACAGGATCGTATGGGTTTCCCCTTTTGCTCCGTAACTTTAAAACACACATTGTGTTGAATATAAGCTCTGATCAGACTTGTATGTAAAAGAAGGTAGACCATTATTCCACACGGCTCAAAAGAAAGGCCTTTAAAACGCAACTGAACAGATTGATTTGATTCGCCTTTTTAAGCAAATCAAAGGCAATACTTGTGTGTGCACTCTTCAAATCAGTGTGCTTCTCTACTCTTTGTATTGGTTTCTTGACTCGTTGTTAAGTGGTGTAAGCCTCTCAACAACGCAGGCTATTTGAGCAGCAACAGTAATGACTGTTTATTTCCTCTTTTAGATCACCGCTGATTTCGGCAAGGGTTCACAGTGTAACCATAGAGACCGGCTGCGTTGTGTACCAAAACTTGATTGCCTTGAACTCTGTTTGATTTCAACACCACCTAATTTGTCTTGACCGGTGAGTCTTTTTCTTCTTCTTCCGCCTTTGAAGGTACGAGGATGCCAGCAAGCAGTATGATTCAATACTGCAAGACGATCCCACCAATACGGTAAGAGAGGAAAAACACACACTTATTCTTATTTTGTTACAGTTGTGGTCCAAACTTTTTGGACAGCTTTTGAATCTGCTGAGAAGCTTTGGTATTAGTGGTGCGAGTTTGCATAGTTAAACTCCCCTTGGCCTTTTTGACCTCAACCACATTGCTGATCAGGCTCTCACCCACACAAATGACAAGTGTTTGACGGAGTGGGCGAGGGGGGAGTGGTTCATGGTCTTAGGCAGTGTTGGACGTGTGTGGTGGAACTAAGGCTAAACTAAATGCCTGCTCTTTGAAGACGGTGATATATAGGTAGTCCTTAGAACCCTTCTGGGGTGAGCAGGACTGTGCTCCTGTATTACGTCCTGGCTTCAGGTTAGGGGTGTTAATGCAAATGCATTTTTACCGGTCATGCTTATCAGTCTGTAAGTACATTTTCATAGTTTAGTGGTATTAAATTGGCACTTGTCTATTTTCGTTAGTCATCATGCATATTATTTATCACACGTGCACAGCATACTTAACCTTGTTTGAGGAGCGGAATAGCCAATCACCTTTTAAAACAGCGCGAGAGTAGCTCCTCAAAAAGATGGTACTTGAGTGAAACCAGGGAGATCGTTCAAGATTGACTTCGAAATTGGAYGTCTATCCATGTCCTGAGGATGTCGGGAAATGCCTTCAAAACCGGCCACTAGGGGCAACAGTGAGCTCTTACCAAGTCGTTTTTGTTTTGCTAGGGTTTTGTGGACGGGGATGGGGGATGTGACTATTCCCACGATTTGTGGATTAACATCTAATTCTGCTGTGAGACTGCGAGAGCTTGAGTGAAACAKGCTTTTGTAAGCCCATGGCTACAATTAAATAGTGTAAATATTTTTGTTTCTCAATCTCAACTCGTAATTAAAATGCACCTCCCTTTCATCATTTGAGTGCATAGGCTATAGTCAACGGTAGGAGGGCTATCAGCGTGTCACACACCACTTTGCAATGTAAGCATGAGGCATTATAATTGTATGAAACCTGAATGTTTTACTTTACCTCAAATAATGAGGCATGTCTTACCTTGCTTCAAAGTAGCCTAGTAGCCAAAATCCATCCATAGAAACATGGAGGCAATTATTTAGATTTTCATCATGCCATTAACCAGCATTTCTCTCCTGATGTATTGGTTTTCATATCAACTTTATTTCATTGTCCAGAAGCCAGTGGGCCRTCCTAGTTGTTGCTATTCGAGTCCCCCTCGTTCTATGTTTCTAACTGAGATTTTCATCTGTCACATGGAACCGCTCGCATTCGGTGTGCTGTTTTAGAACAGGGTTTTCCTTCGAATTGAATTTGGACAATTATTAGCTGCTTCATTGCAGGAGTTCCATGTTCAATAATAAGCTAAAGCCTTTTGACTGAAAGGCGATAGGCTTGCTATTGTTGCATGGTTCTCTTAATGAAAAATGTCTATTTTTTGTATGCATGCATAGTATTTTCTGTTAGTCTCACAATTTTACTGTTTTTATTACATTATTATTWWTTTTTTWACATTTTGTTGACCGGTTAATGCGGGTCGGTTYGTCGACAGCAAAATGTATCGAAATGTGCATCCCTTCAGGTGTAAAGACCAGTGTTCACTTCTAAATAGTAGAAACAGATACAGGAAGCCATTTGGCTTTTACTCATGTACTTGTTATAATATATCTTAGGCCCATGCACTGTGAGATTTGTGGAGTATCTGGGCTCTGACAAGGCTGCTACTTTCCCACTATCTTGATCGCCACTTACTGTATCAGTTCTATCCACATGTTGTCTTTTGTGTGTCATCTGTATAACTGTCTATCTGCCAATTAGTCTGCATTATCATAGTGATGTAGCAAAACAGTTAACACAAAACAAATGCAACCCTCTGGTTTACGCAGCAGTTTACCATTTGAGTCCGCCATATTATAAATGAGTATAGCCTTTAGATATACACTATTGTTGCCTTAAATTCCATACAATCGTCTCTCAATTTATATTGAATTTCAGCTGAATGACTTGCAAGACCATGTCTATCCAGTGTTCTGCCAATCCCCGACCACCAACCCAAAACACATTGTACCTGCTGTTAATTGTTTCCATAAGGACATGTGGCCACGCAAGAAAAKACATGTTTTAAAGGGTTTTCAAAAGAAACCATGACCTTATTTGTTTTGGCAGTCGTCCTGTAGACGTTCAACAAGTTTCGGCGTTGCACCGACACATGGACTTGCTTAGATATATTAAACATTTTCTCTTGGCTGGCAAAGTGCGAGAGACGAAGCATAAACATTTGTTTTTTGGACACCTTGTGAGGATTCTGCACCTCACCGACTGTCTGTTTCAAACAAACGGAGGCCTTGCTGACAAAATCAATAAACTTGGGTATGCTCTGATGCAGTCACCTCCCCTTCTTTCTGGTGTGGAAGAATTGCCCGCTAGTCTCTATTGGTTCCCTGGAGTGTAACTGTCTGCTCCCCCTCGTTCAGAGCCCTTTTCACCTTCACTTTGTCATTTACAGTCATTCTTTATTTTTCTCTCTGTTTCTGTTGGACCAAACCAGTCACCGTTCTTCTATTAAAATGAGAGATCTATTTGTTTTACACAGGTTAGATCCACCATGTCCTATTTCAATTATAAGCACATTGAATACTCTGTCATGGAAGACAAGACAGGTGGTGGGAAGGGAAGCGCAAGTTAGTTTGTATAGGCCGTGATGCCTCCAGAGCAACTGCTTTTGGTTGTCAAGTTGCCAGTGCAGGCACTTCCACAACCTCAGCAATAAATATACTGAACAAAAATGTGAACACGACATGTAAAGTGTTGGGTTCATGAGCTGAAATAAAAGATCTCAGAAATGTTCAAAATGCACAAAAAGCGTACTGCTCTTCAATGTGTTTACATCCCTGTTAGTGAGCATTTCTCCATTGCCAAGATAATCCATCCACCTGACAGGTATGGCATATCAAGAAGCTGATTAAACAGCATGATCATTACACAGGTGCACCTTGTCCTGGGGACAATAAAACAGCACTCTACAATGTGTAGTTTTGCCACACAACACAATGCCACAGATGTCGGAAGTTTTGATGGAGCGTGCAATTGGCATGCTGACTGCAGGAATGTCCACAAAAGCTGTTGCCAGGTCATTGAATGTTTAATTTCTCTACCATAAGCCGCCTCCAACGTTGTTTTAGAGTATTTGGCAGTAYGTCCAACCTATGGAACTCTGTTTGGGTCCTTGCGTGTCAAAAAAGATACACGTCAAATAACACTTTGTTGATCAATCAGGACCTTAATCTGACTTCACTTCACATAATAATTTAACGCGTTCATACTTTTTTTTTACCTAGTTATTACACATTGATTACACTCACTCCTCTTTCATATGTCGCAACGATTCATCGATTTACGTATGCTATGATGCTGGTAAAGTTGCCTCGCGCACCTACAGTGCTGGTCATAAAAATAGCTGATGGATGCAAACAATGTTCTTCCTCAAAAACAGCAAAATGACAATCTGTAGCTAGCTAGCTAGCTAACTATGTAGCTAGGTCTTGTCATCTAAATTAACCCTAATTTATAAAACAGTTATTTGATTAATGGTGGTCTGACCCATCTGTGAAGCTAGCCACAATAAGGATTAGCCACAATAGTGGACTTTGCGGTTAGCCTTCAAAATAAAAGTATGTCATTGACAGTGATGTAAATGAGTACAAATAGTAGAATTATGCCATAATTGAATAGATCATAATAAACGAGGTTGGAATGTTATATGAACTCAATAAAAGACTATTTGTTAATTTGACAAAAATCTGTTGAAATCACACTGGCTGTATTAGACTTGAGTTGCATTAGGGGCATACTTATTTCACTGTACAGCCTTACCTATGGATTGTGGATCAAKGACATGGGGTATCAGTCTACTCAGTGACACCCAGAGAACATTAGCGTTGTAGTTCTTCTTGCGGGACTCTGAAACAACTGAATCGAGCCACATTTATTGTCAACCTACTATGTGTATTGAAAATTATTCTAGAGAAACAATACTGCATGGATGTTTTGGAGTCTGAAAACTGTCTGAAAAAAATATATTGGGTATTGAGTAGATTGATACCAAATTTCATTGATCCCCAATCCTTAGGTAAAGCTGTACAGTGCAATATGAATGTCAATACACACAATAGGCTGACTGGGGAGGTGGTTTCACACAGTCACAGTCCCGCGATAAGAGCTACAACGCTAATATTTGCGTGAACTCTAAACAGTTGTGTTCTTTGGGTGTCACCGAGTAGACTGATACACCTTCATTGCTTCACATTCCAACCTTGTTTAACATTGTCTAGTCTAAATTACGGCACGATTCCACCAATTGTAACCTTCTGCATCACTTTCAAAGAGGTACTTTTATTCTGAAGGCAAACCGCAAATTCCACTATTGTGCCTAATCCTTATTAGCTTACTGTGGCTTCCTTACTGTGGCTAACAGTGAGTGACTCACAAGGCTCCGTTCTCTCGTTGTCGTCTGCTTGTTAACAAACACCAAGTGACTGGGGACTACTGGTGAGCTCCATAATGAAAAATGATGTGGTAGGTGAAATGAAGAACGCAATCTTTTTTTCTTCTTCTAATGTATTACACAAGTTGACTGCAGGTATTTACTTAAAATGAAACTACAAATATTTAAATGTATAAAAAAAAAGTGGCAATTTCCAAATACCCTGGTATACCGTAAAACATTTCAACCTAAACTGAACTTGGAAGGGCAAAGGGTAAAATCAGCCTTCGCAAAGGACAATGTTTTAGGCAGACTTTGCTGAWAGTCTACCGGGTCCTGAATTATCAAATGACTTTCTAGGAGCTCTACCTATGACACGTAATAGTTTACTTAATGGGTAAACTAGTTAATATATGCATTGTCCTCTTCATTCTTTGGGTTGTGAGATCTTCTCCAATGGGAAATGGGAGGTGCCTTGGGAATTGTACTCGTGACGGATTGGTGTGTACTAGTACTCGCTAGTCAATCAGAGCACCACCCAGGCAATGTCCTGGGATGTGATCGGTCTGTTTCCTGATCTCCAAAGGCAGGGTGGATGTCACCCGTAACACCAGCGCCCTTTTGTTAAACCTGAGGGCGGGAATGGAAACAGATACTCACTGTCCCCTGGTGTCTTCCAGACCAGCTTTTTCCCACCAACCCGTCCTGGCTGGTGAGGGTTTGGTGTGGACGGGGGCTGACATCATTTAGGTCACCTGTCTTTGAATGAAGGATCTCCACTGCTCCCAGTCCTGCATGTTCTCTAACATGTTCTGTACAATGAGGGAGGGGATGGAGCTCAAAGAAATGGCGGAAAATTGGCAACCACAGCAAGGACTTGTGAGGCATCCCAGCATGCCGAGCTGGAGATTGGAAACTGAGCTGTTGTAATTACAGACTGTGGAATAGATGTGGTACCCATTAACCAAAATTGTTGAATCAACAGAAATTGCTCAAGGTTTCTCTGCCATGGCGGTGTCCAAAGAATGTGTCGAACTCTTAGCCCTTCCATAGTTTTATTGTGTTCCAATACCTACAGCAATGATCTGGCGAAATTCTCATTTGCTTGCGTAAATGCATTTTTGTGCTTCTCTCGTCTTTTTTTCTTTGTCTTTGAGAACTTTGGCTAAAAGGCTATAGCCTAGTGTCTGTCTACCACATTTTCATACAAAGGTAACTTCATTCATTATTCATTCGGAGTCCAAATGACACTGGATGATTCATCTGATATATGGAATTCCGACCCTCATTTCATCCTAATTGGTGTGCAGAAACAACTCGTATTTATTGAGAAAGCAATTGAGGTCACTGAGAATCCCTTACTGAGGTTGAACGGGAATTGTATGCAATTAGAGTGTAGGACAAGGTAGTTTTTACAGAGGTCAAGATGCACTCAGTTTTCTACTGAGCTGAAACTAGATCCTGTTGAAATTGAAAATATTGGCTTTTTGCAACCATATGATTTAGGCACTATTTAGTCAATGCTTCTGTATTTGATTTCTGGATGCCTTAGTATACTTTGATTCCAAGTAATACAAGTAAAACTCCCTAAGCTCTTAGGCATTTGAAACATCTGTGTAACAGTTTATTCTTTTACTGTACACAAATGTTTTACTCTGAGTTGTTTCGTGTTATTGTTGCTTTCAATGCATTAATACCTTCATCTACTAGCTATTTCACAACAGCGGCACATAGCGTCGTTCATGGTCCCTCCCTTTTTCTCTGTATTCGTCTCTCCATCTCCCTCCATTCTCGACCCCTCCATCTGTCCCTCCATGTATGTTATTTAACATTATTATAACAGGCTATCTTAGGTGTCCAGCGTTGTCCTCGCAGTCAGAGCCTGGGTTGTGGTGAGTCCTTCTCAGTTTAGAGCCGGGGGTGATTTTAAAAAAAATCCAGTGCTCTGAGTGCTCCTCGAGAACCCCATAATTAAAAAAAGAATCATGACAACGGCAGGATTATCCCTGCTGCCAGGTTCGTCTGGATCATTAGTTTGGAGAGGGGAGAGAGCGAGAGGAGGAGCGTTTGGAAGAGCTCCGCATTTTAATAAAGATCTGTGTGACTCCCTTCGGGTGTGACTCCTTCGGGGCTACCAACTTCCATATGTTCCGAGTGAGCCCCAAGTGGTTCTTTATCGGGAAAGAAGGACTGGGAGAGAACGAGAGGAAGGGAAGAAGAGAGGGGTGTGGGGTAGGCCAACAATTGCAACATCCACACTGAAAGTTGGTGTTCTGACATAGTTTTGGTATCGGACGGGGAAAAATACATATGTTAGCAATTTGGTTAGAAGTGAGTATATTCCTTAATCTCACATAGCATCAAGCCCCAGTAGAATATGGTCCATGTAGAATAGTTTGATCTTTTGAGGAGATATGTGTTTTTATGGGCAGAGGGGGGAGAGAAGTAGTTGGTGTCACCCCCCCCTCCCCAACTCACTAAGATTGCTCTATAAATGAATCCTAATCCTTTTGAATAATATTTTCTTGACAATGCTTGTGTTTAATTGTGTGAGGACCACTCTCAAACAGAAATTCACATGGTATGTGTTTATTTGAGAACAAAGGCAAAAAATAATACAGGTCAAGAATAATCTAGATATTTATACAAATTTGCCTACTTTAGGTTAGTGTGTGTCTGTGTGTGTTGTCTAAGTAAGCACCATAGCCAGGCTGTAGTGCAGGTCCCTGTCCCAGGGTGATGAATAAGTGGATTTATTGTGACGGTGGTGTCAGTGGATTCCCAGATTTATGGCCGCTCAGTCATGACTCATGCACAGCCCACAATGGCTTTGGTTTTGAGTGTGGGAGAAAGGAAGCCCCACTCAATCAAATGCCAGTCCATAAATAAAGTGGTCCGTGGCAGGCAGGGCAGCACCATTCTAATGGCAACAGCAGCCCGCCGTTAGACACACAACCCTCCAAAAACGCCGCCTGGAAAAGTCAGAGGGGACGTAATACTTTCTGATTCAGATTGATGAGAATCCAATCCACTTTAAGGTCASTTCAACATCAAAATGAAAGAAAAGGCATTTGGAGGCTGACGTAAGTTAGCTAGGCTTCAGAAGCTCWTTCTGAATGCGCTGGCCGTTGGATTTTGGGGTAAGGCGCTGTTTTCCCCACTTAGACGGGGATGACTCACCACTATATCTCAGACGCTAAGCTCACACGCCGACTCTCAAATGTTGACTCATGATTTGTGTTCTTCCTTCCACAGATATAGCCTAGCTAACCATGACCTCTTATGAGATGCTGGCACATCAATTTAAAGTTGCCCCATAACAATATCAACAATATTCGGTACATCAGCATTTTAAGTAGCGAGGCTTCTCACCGCTGTGTAAGAACTGTAACAAAAGTGCTCAGTAAGGCTKGTTCATGCAGTCAATATCTCTCTCCTAATTTGAAGATATCTCTTAACTGAAATGTTATGATTTGGTACTGAACATCATCACATCAACACTTTTGGCTGATGTTTCCGTAGWGAAAATGTAAAAATCCTGATTCCCACCACCACAGTCCTCCACTCCCCATAGATTTGGCGTTCTGTGAACTCATGATCCCTATCCCCAGGGGGCTCGGCCAGGAGCAGAGGGGGGTGGCTTTGACCAATATCCCAAACCTCACCCCTCCCCAACTTCCACCTGAACACAGTTCCAAGACTCCCAAACTCATTTAACACGTACCCTCCTCCTTTCTCTCCTCTCCCTTTTATTTGTGTGAGCTCTGAGGAGACCCCCTCTCCTCGGTCAAACACTTGAGGAGCTAAGACCTTACTAATCCTCTGTTGATGCTGATCTCCACAGGCGGCGAGGAAGAGGAAGATCTCGATTCTGAAGGCCCAGGGGAAGAGTGCCGAGGCCATCCGCGAGCTCAACGAGTATCTGGAGCAGTGAGTAGTGTTTTACAAGGGGATTTGGACGCCCTCCTCCTCACGCTCACCTCCCCTGGTCTTTTTAATTAAAAGGGGGTTTGCATTCGATTTGAGCCGGGCTGGGCCACAACCTGTCCATGAGACCCCCTCAACTCTACTAAACCCCCCATCTTGGAGCTCTGCCTGTTTGCCATGTCTGTCTATGTTAGCCTAGTTATATAATGCYACGATTTGGATTTATTTGAAACGTGGCGATTTCAGCTATTGTACTATACATTAGAGTGGTTATTGTTGATGATCCTCTTGCTAATACGGGCTCTACATAGCATGGTGGGATGGTGCTGAAAAGAATCCTCAATGGGAGACACCCTAAATGTCTCACTGTTTTACAGGTTCGTCGGTGACCAGGAAGCGTGGCACGAGCTGTCGGAACTCTACATCAACGAGCACGAGTAAGCATTGYATTTCTTTATCGCGTGAATTTAACTCTTCATCGACATGACTTGTGACGTTTTGACGGACTTATTCCAGTGGTGGGAGAAACCTGTGACCGGTCCAGATTTGAGAGTGTTCTCACTCTAGTGCTGTGCCAGCAGTGTGTCAGCACTCCCTGGTGTCAAGACCTGGAGGCGGCACCTTATTATATCTCCCATGGGCATTTGTCAGCTTCTAACAGACTCGGGGGGGGCGAGACGGAGTGGGGAGTGTCTGGAAGCAGTAACTCCTCTCCTCTCCCAGTCTCGGTGGCTGAACTGACGGCTTGATCCCAGAAGGGATATATTAGGATGGGCACAATGGAGAGGGGCGTTGAAATGCCGAACTCAGCCAGGGGTCCGCATTGAGCCCCTGTCTATGTTTGTCACATGGAGTGGAGGGTAATAGGATTTTGACCCTAAGCCCCCCGGTCATACATATGGGGGTAAGACAACCCCTTACTGATATCTCTGTTGCCAGGGGTAATTGTCAGCCTCTCAAGACAAGAGCATTGTAAGAAATGTTTTTGTTTGGTTTTGTCACTTTTTATCCCTCCTTAATTGTCTTGGGGGCTTAGGAGTCAGGGAAGCAGACGTCTTTCACGGAGGTGTGTTTGTGTGTATAGGCGCTCTGGTGTGTGTGTGTGTGTGTGTGTGTGTGTGTGTGTGGTGTGTGTGTGTGTGTGTGTGTGAGCAGCACACTGGGTCTGCGGTCACCCTGGCAAGAGGGCAGTGTCTGCAGGAATGTTTAGCGCAGTGAGAGGGCTGCTTATTGGATATTTCATGTATTTGTCCTGAGGGGCTTTATTGCTGTAATAGAGGGAGGAAATCCAGGGGTGAGCGGATTATCTCCCAGCTTAGCCAAACTTTTGTAATATCACCCCATTCACTTCCCGAGCCCCTTATCTACAGGCGTGTCCATTTCTTTTCTCTCTTTTCTTTATTTTTGGGTTACAAACGCCCTTTTTTCCCTCACCCTCTTCCGGACAGCATGGCATTATCGCCTCTCTTTTCCACAGAGCGAGAGGGAGGGAGAGTGGCTGCAGAGAGATTCCCAGGAGAAGTTGGTGGCACTTTGTTTCCAGAGCCAGAAAAAAACAGGCTGATGAGGAAGAGAAATGAACTGCTCCGCCCTCACTGTGTAGCGCCCCGCAAGCTAAAAATATACAAATCACCCACGGCCTGCCATTGTTACATGTCTACAGGCGTCAGTGTTCAAACATTACGACAGTAATTAATAGCCTAACACAGTGGAAACTTTAAAAAAAATATATATATACAAACAAACAAAATCCTCATACCGCTGAGTGATATTCGGACGTTATTGAGATTGCGCCTTTTTGTTATTGTGGCGTTGAACCGCTGAGATGCTTCAACTCATTGGGAATCATCTGAGCTTGTAGTGCTGTTGAATTAGGCTTTATTTCACGACTGTCTATCGGTTCAGATTGGCCTGGTCATCCGATGGAGCATGATGACTTTCTGTGGTCAGCTTGCACAGTCTAATGGGGGAATCTTGATCCGTTTGCCCAGTCTAGTTGGGGGAAAAAGCTTTGGGGTGGAACTCAGTCAAACTGTGGTTTCACAATTGGTAGCACCAAAAACCAACCATTGTCTGGTTTGGTGTTCAAAGCAAATGTGTGAGTCATCCTAACAGTGCCACCACCACGAGGTAGCAGCGTGGTCTCTGAACCCAGGTTTAGGGAGTTGGAGCTGAGTGGTGGTGATGATGGTCGGAGGGTGGAGATTGGAGGGTGCGGTACTGCAGTCAGCCAGGGCTCTGCCTGGTGATGGAGGCTGCCTCTCCTCTCTCCGCTGCAGGCCGGGGCCACTTCAGGAGCACATCTGAAAGTCTTTATGGGGAGGAAGTGGTAATTGTAAGCAGCCCCCCCAACCTTCCGAATACCCCGATCTCTCTCTCTCTCTCTCTTCTCTCTCCCCCCCATTCTCTCTCATTCGAACTCGCCCCTCGCTCTCCCCCACCACTCTAATGCTGCTGCTCTCCTTCTTTTGAAGTCCTTTAAACAGACTCTAAATGGGCCGATCGTCTCTTCATGTCGTGCGAGGCAGCATTTGGGGGTGTCTGTTCCCGCCAATACACCCAGCTTGCGTCAGAGCGTACCCCCCCCCCCCCCCCCGCTTCTCCCTCCATGTCAGTGAAATGGCTACAAATTTGCGTCCTTATCTGCGTCATTTATGATCCCACCACCACAAGCACAATTTTTGGTTTATCTGCACATTTCCAAGTGCTGATACAGCGTATGGTGGATCACGTACAGTCTCTCTCTACACTAGAATTGAGTGCTGGGTTTTGCGTTTTGTCCGATTTTGGTTTAATAGCCCTGTTCTGGGTTCATGTAGTCTGTCAAGGCGTGGGAAATTGTGTGTGTGTGTGGACTGTGTAATTCTGACTGTGTGCGTCTGAGTGTGTGCTGGAGAGATAAACTTGCATTCCCTTGGACGGGTCCCCTGAAGGAGAAATTGTGTATTAGATGTATAATGGTTGTAGATTAGCGTGAGGTCAACAGCTCAGCAGTCTGCTGAGAAGTGATCTCATCTGAGTAGGGCACAGTGTGCCAGTTTCTACTGTAGCGCTGACCTCAGGAAGGTTTTTAACTAGACATTACCAGAGTGAAAAACACATCGCCAGACAGACGGATTGATCCTGTGTGTCTGGAGACCCCTGCTCCTCTCCTTTTCAATGTTCCACTTTCCAAAACTGAAGAGTTTCGCCAATATAGACATAACCACATAGGCCACCAGATCCCCTTAGTCTGCAAATAAACTTATTTTGTTAGATGCATCTTCCTAGACTCAAACGTGCCTAAATGTACAGTAAACCAAGGCAGCAGTAGAACTTTTCTGCCTAACAAATTTACACTCGGATTGGAATGGGTAGACTACGTCACAGATGAAATAGAGCACATTTCCCCCCTTACTATTTTTAAAGCTGAAAGATGAAATGTCCATCGCTAGTGGTCATCAATCTATCTATTCATTGTTCCCTTGTTTCCACAGCTATGGAAAAGCAGCTTTCTGTCTGGAGGAGCTGATGATGACCAACCCTCACAATCACTTGTACTGTGAGCAGTACGCTGAGGTAGGTATGACTCTCTGCGTGTCCATCATCAAGCGGCCTAACTATGGAATGATGTTTTCTCCCAGCCCTCTACGTGAATGGTCTCTCTCACGTGGAGGAGCCCGGCCGCTGCACTTAACGTCAGTGGGAATACACGCTCATGAATGTCAAAATGTTTACACGGCTTGTCATGTCGTGCTTATTCAGATGCCGTGTAGGCATTGCGTAAGCCCCCCGGTCGGCACGCCTCATACCCATATTTGAATGCCTTGTCTCACAGGTGAAGTACACCCAAGGGGGGCTGGAAAACCTGGAGCTGTCCAGAAAGTATTTTGCCCAGGCTCTGAAGCTGAACAACAGAAACATGAGGGCCTTGTTCGGTCTGTATATGGTGAGTTCGAACATCTAACCCGTCGCATGATAGAGGAGCGAGGGAGGGGGTGAAAGAGCAACATGTGGTTTGTCAAAATGTGCAGGCCTGCTACTGCCTTTATGTAGCGACCACAGAGCCCAGCTTTCAGATAGGTCAGGTCAATGCTGACTCAGTGGGTAAACCCCCTCGGCTTGGAAAAGTCTGCCCCTTCAAACTCTCTATTTTGGTAATATAACCCCTCTAAGCTTTCGTACGGGACTTTTTTCATGTTTATGACCAAAATTACTTAAATAAAATAAATATAGAGCAGTGGCAGTACGAAAAAAAGGAAAGAGAGGGCGACTGGCTCTGTCAGTCCCGGCAGCCCCCCGGCCCAGGTTAACGTTTTGATTTCGTCTGCGCCAAATGCCCCACCTTTCATCTTCATATTTATTTAAACAGGAAGTTGTCCGTTAGCACCAATGCATCATATGTAAGTGAGTCCTGACATAAGAACACAAACGGAGAGTGCAGGAATAAGGGTGGGTGGATGGCCAGAGCAGAGAGAAGCAGCGACACAGGCCTTCCAGTGTTTTCTCTCTATTGCAACAGGGGTTCAAGCAGGTAAAACATCTCATACCCGGAAAGGGGCACAACCACTGGATCCGTTCATGGTCTTTGAAGGGATATCTTCACTTTTATAGACTAACCTTTTATTTTTCTTAAAGTAGTCAATGGGGTTCAGATTAGCTAATGTTATTTAAACAAATTCAAACTGTAAATGAGGGGTTAAAATTAGCTAATGTTATTTAAACAAATTCAAACTGTAAATGACGGTCTCTCCTGGCCCATAGACTACTTTCAGGGTAAATGGAGAAAGAGGTAAGTCTAAAAAGATCTTCAAGGTGCTAGCTAGCCGCAGAACATGCTTAAAAAGCAGCATCAATTCAAGACCTTCAGATCCCTTAACCTCCAAAGTTATTCCTGTTCACCTATGGGGGAATTCCGACCCGAATTAAGCGCACGTAAATGGAACGTAATTATCTTTGTATGCACTTTTCTCTCGACACATTGGTAARCGCTAGGTAGATGAGTAAGCCATTCGGATAAGGGGATTGTAAATATAAATAACAATTGTTTTAGATCTATTTCACCATGCCACTGTCAGTTATACCCACATTTAGAACTGTCCCTCTAGTGTTCCTTTCCTTAGATTTTGCATTATTTCCATTACATAGTAAGTTTAGCTTTCTTTCCTCTGTCACATTTGTGTGGTTGTTCCTGAGGATTGCTAGTAATAGTGGATCATATTGGGCTAACGTATTGCAAGTTGCGCAATCATTTGGGACATGTAGCCTAATTTGAATCATTATGGAATCATACGTAGCAGTTTAAACCTGGGGCGTGGCGCACGGTTCGCAACGACTGGACTGTTCTCAACACAGTTCCACGATTAGTGTGGATTATTACGGTGGACTTAATGACTACTGTTCAGTTAACCACTACTCTACACTTTTCTCACCTTCTGATATTTTATGGATTGAACAATTTGAAGATGTCAGCTTTCAGGATGAATCGAACGACTGTATTTTCGATTCACCAATATAGTTTGTGCRTGTTGTTTTTTWWAAATTATTCATAAATACTTTCCTAACCATAAATAATATACAAGATCAGAATATTTTTTTAAATCTAGCAATTGGTGTTGAAAATGCGACAAACATGCATGTATTTAGGCCTACAAGGCTTTCTTTCATTGATCCCTAATATTCTGAACCGTTCTCTCCATATATTTTAGTGAGTCTGTCGACAATTCAGATTAAAGGTAACACCAAATTAAAAGGGATGGCTTTAGATAAATGTACTGAAAACTCCACGAGGAAATCTGTTGGCCAGCAAGTGGGAGGGTTTTCAGTGGTTTGAATTAAATGTATTCAGCGCGCGCAAGGGAACCACGCCTGCAAAGCCCGTTACGCACCTGCATAAGGTAAGTCTGAACACCAACTACTGAAGTGCATAGGAAAGGCATACATAGTTACGTAGAGGACTTTATGTTCCTCCGTCAAATCATCCACTGCCACTTATATTTTGGCCTAACGCTGGTTTCAGGTTTAAATTTGATCATAAAAAAGTGTCCACAAGGTCCAGAGTTGAAATCCTTGACAAGTGCAAGTTAGTTCCTGACATGGGATTGTGCCAAGGCAATGACTTTCTGACCATTTCATCTGATTCTGGGTGACAGTGACGCTTCGTGAACACCACCGAAGGGCAGCTCCTCACCGAAGAGCTATTTGATTGGATCAGCGTAGTCGTTCAGAGCACCTGGCACAGCTGAGTCGTTGGTAGCCGTGACCACTGTGAGGTTAGTGTTAGCCAATGCTGTGTCACCGCACTAGCGGGGATCTTCTCACAGAGGACGACATCATTCTGGGGTAGTCTGTCGAAGCTGAGGTTAAGCCGGAGGTTATGAAGAAGAAATCCAGAAGCAAAAGCGTTAAAAAATAAAAATAGGGGGGGGGGGGGGGGGCAAAGTTGATTGGGGTGTAGTTAAAGTTTCAGCATGTCCATGGGGACGCCTTTGAAGTGCTGCCCGTTCAAGCCTAGTGGGGTTTGCACTTCGGAGGCGATGGCAGTAGCATGGGAAAGACATGGGTTTTGTGGTTCTGAGGGGAGCTGGGGCGGGCAGAGAGCATGATTCACATCGCGCTTCGCTCGCCACAGCACCGCGGGTTCTGAAGACATACTGAAGACATGCCGGCCCTGTCATCACCGGCTATCTATGGTGTTGGAGAAATTAGGGCCCATTAGGTGACACTGCCCTTGAGGGCTGGGGAATTGAATAAAGCACTCACTTTTTCCTCTCCTGTTAATGTTTTTTTTGCGTCGTCGGGCCAATTTTTTTCTCGTCCTGCCCACGGTGGAATTGGTTGCACATTCATCTCAATTATGCTTTTATTGCAATTTTGATATGACGACACCTTTCTTTCCTCTCCTCTTTCCTCTCTCCCTTGCTTTCCACTCCCTTCTTCTTCCCCTGTGTAGTCGGCAAGCCACATTGCTGCCAGCCCCAAAGTGAACGCCACGGTGAAAAAGGCCAATGTGAAGTATGCTACTTGGGCCACCAATCAAATCAACCGAGCCTATCAGGTGAGTTACGCCAGGTGTCTACTTTAATAATGAAAGCTACACTATTTACATTTGAGTCATTTAGCTCTTATTCAGAGCGATGCATACATTTTCCTACTTTTTTCCCCGTACGGGTCCCCCGTGGTAATCGAACCCACAACCCTGGTGTTGCAAGCGCCATGCTATACCGACTGAGCCACATGGGACCTTTCCCACTTGCCTTTTCCACTTAACTGTTCCTATACAACAAGGGTAGTCAGCCTTGGTTCTGTACTGCAACATGCACGTCATGTATTTGATTGAACATTTCTGCTTTAGACCAGGTGTCATTAATCTAGCCAATCACTGTTGGTGATGTTATTGGCAGAATTAAGAATGGTGCCTAGGGCTGTTGCGGAGACCATATTCATCAAAACATGCTTTTAAAACTCACTGTTAGGAAAAAAAAATGTCACCTCTCTGTGAWGATCAATTTGAAGGAAGAAGTTCAACAACAGGTTGAAACTGAGTGAAAAACATGGTCGTTGTGGAACGAAATGGACAGCGCTTTCTAAGGTGATGATTCATTCAAAGCATTGAGAGGTCGCATGTAGGACACCTATACAGCTTATGCATAAACATTTGCCTATGTATGAGCCCATGCCCGAAAAAGAAACCTGAATTAAAATAATGATTGTGCCATTATACAAGACATAGCCTTCCGCATATTATGCAAGTCATAATAAAACAAATTAAAAGCATAGGATTTTATGTCTTTTGTACATTTCTCTAGACGATCTTCCCAAATTTAACAAATCCACTTTGAGTGTGGACTGTATTATTATGCATACTGGATGGACTGGTTACCATTTGCGATGCTCCAAACGTTCTATCCATGAGTCTGGGAGAGAATGTATAGGCTTAGGCGATGCTGTTGGTTCATCGATTGTGCAGGGCAGCTTACAGAGTTAGCCTACAATTATAGTGAATTTGATTTTGAATAGCCTAGTAATAGGAATTTTTTGTATATTTTCATAATCAATTGGCTGGTACATTTACTTTTTAGCTACAGAATATCTCACCACTGAGCACTTCCATTTCCTCCTCTCTCCTTCATTCCTTTTTCAAGCGAGCACAGATGGGGAGCTGTCAACAGTTTAATTAAATATGTTTCGTTGTGATTTCTTTTTACTATCGATGTTCCCGAACAGATTTCTCTTGGTTTCCCAAATGAACACTGAGTAACTGCAGGAACACAAGTTGGAGAGCCCATGGCATACAGGGTTTTGGCGGAGTATTACCTGGCACGCAGCGAGAGGCTGTATGTTTCTCAAACAATGGTTGATGCATGTTATAAGTCCAGACATTTCTATATGCAATCCCGTGTGAAAGCAGAGTTTTGATGGTTGCCACTAAAAAGAGGAGGATCCCAGCTGCTACTATATTTAGGCGCATTGCTCAGCTGCTCCACTATTAAACTATAGTAGCCTACCCGGCATGATTTAACTGCGGGAAAGCGGCCTCTATTCGCTATCCAAGTGCATACGGTTGACTTGTCTTTTTTCCCCCCTTCCACTACCCATTTGATAATGGGCCATTCTAAGTCAAAAACCAATTTTACATATTAGTGAATATTTAATTGAGAATAGACTGATGGGTGATATATGATCACTTGATGAGAGAACAAGGTGTGCAGCCTGAGGCAAGGAATGGCAAGGTTTTTTAGCAATTAAWTTTTTTTTGTCAATAGCCTGTAGTTCCATCATGCAGCCCATATATGTATTAATTTCTAAGACATTCTAAGGTTTGAATCATTCACAACTAATTCTAAATATAGAGTATAGGACCTGTTTCAATTATCACTTTTACGCCCAACATAGCCACTTCATACGCGCACTGTCCTTTCTATTTTAGTTCAATTATATTATACTTACAATAAAATCATAACATCGTACAGCCAGATAACATACAGTAGGCCGACTCATATTCGGTTCTTCTGAAATACATTCTCTTCATATCATGTTTCTTTAGACCTGCCAAATATAAATAATGGATTTAATGTGTTGGGGTATATTAAATGGATTTATTTGACTTTTTGTAGAATGTAGCTGCGCAGAAGGTGCGCATCAGCGGCTTGTATGCGCGGAGGCCTGGAGATGCCTAACATGTTTGTTAATTAACGGTAGTTTACCTTGAGACCGGCAGTCTTGACAATAACCAGCTGCCAAAATGTCATGACCACCACAGCCCTAGTGGTGCATGACTGTTTGGGACGAAATCCTGCAGTGGCACTCCAGGACCAGGTTTACCTACCCATGCTATGCAATAACTTAATCCCTTGCATACTCTTGAGTTCTTACTGTATCCTCCCCCTGGTCTATGCGAACCATCCTACTTACCCTCTGAGGCCACGGCTGTCCTGGGAATGGTTTTGACCAGCGGGGGGGTCCAGACGGTCCACCTCAATTCAGTGTCTTACTGTTTGGGTGGATTTCAGCTAATGTGTTGACTTAAGACCACAAGGCCCGCTCTGATTATAATTTTTTTTACTGTGCCTTTACGTGTGCTGCTGGGCTATCGATCCCCACCACAGTTGAATCATGTAAGATTTGAGTGGAACAAATATGTCTAGTGGTGGGACGGGGAGGTATGACACGTCTACCTTTCTGAGAAAAGGATCGGGAAAGAGCGAGGGGGATACGTGGGGAAAGAGCGGAAAAAGTGAAACACTGCTCAGATGGCATGACTAAACCGGTTTACGCTGTTGCCATGGCACCTTGGGCATAAATGTGTATTTAATATAACTCTTTGCTGCCATAAGGGGTGATATGCATTGCTTATTTAGGCATTGACAGTTAAACATGCAATATGCAGTTCCTTGCTCTGCATGTGCGGACTCTGTCGGGAGAGTGGAACCACGCTGAGCCACTCAAGCCCAAGTCTTTACACACTCAGCGCCGTCTTTCCCTCCTGGAGTGCGGGGAGGGATTCCACCACAGAGGTGGAATGGTCCGACCACCATTAATCAAATAAGAACTGTCTTATAAATGAGGGTTATTTTAGATGGCACTTAGCTATATAGTTAGTTAGCTAGCTAACTATAGCTATTGAAACAGATTATGTGGTTTTGCTATGTTTTTGGGGAAGATCATTGTCTGCATCCATGATCTAGCAAAGACCCAAACAACGTTCCATAGAAATCCTGGTTGAGAATGAAAGGACTGAACAAATGAACAACGAAACGGCACAGCAAGTAAGTGAAAGAAATAGGTTTTGATTATGTTTTACTGGTAATGGGGACATGCGTAAATGCCAACAAAATAACTTTTTGGTCAGTGTGTGTTTAATCTTTATTTAACTAGGCAAAACAGTTAAGAACAAATTCTTATTTACAATGACAGCCTACCCCGGACGACGCTGGGCCAATTGTGCGCCGCCCTATGGGACTCTCAATCACGGCCAGATAGTGACTGTAGTGACGCCTCTTGCACTGAGATGCAGTGCTKTAGACCGCTGCGTCCATGTGTGTATGTTAACTATTTAACTGTACTAGAATGCTTAAAAGGCCACTATAATTTTAAATATCGGGGGTTGGTATCGTTTTTCTTTTGGCAAGGAAAATATGGGATATCGCTATCGGCCAAAAATGTCATAGGTGCATCACTAGTATCTAACACTTTGGGTGTTGATTAATCAAGAACACTTAACTGTGTTGGTTTTCTAACACTAAGTGTTGTCAATCAATCAGGCACACTTTACAATGTTAAGCTCAACATCGTGGGTGTGGAAAATGTATTAACATTTTTAAGTATTTCTATTTCGTTTTTGAGTAAATGCACAAGGGTAAACACCATATGTGTGTTTGGTCTCCACTCTCAGACAGAGCCAGAGCCACACCCTGATCAGCCAGGGAACAGGAAGAGGCTCCCGGCGGGCCCGGCAGCAACCTGTTGGGCTGTGTTTGTTTTAAGTTGGCTGGTAATGGCAGGGGCAGCAGAGCAACGGGACCCCACCCTGCGTGTGAGAGGAAAAATGACAAGGCGCAAGGTTGWCTTGACTCTTAACTCCAACTCTGAGGGTTTTTTTCTCCTCCTTTTTAAATGGGCACTGGGCTATTTGAAAGGGAGCCGCTGTGGAACGTTGTGGGCCTCCGCAGGGCTGGCCTGGCTGCTTGTGCTGACTGATTGATGGGGGCTTTAAAGGGCTACTCGTGTCAGCCGTCCCGCTTTTATGACCTGCTGTACCTGGTGATTGTCATACCTCAGTGCGAGGAAAGGCGGCTGGTGAGTGGTGTTGTGGGAGCAAACGTCACAATGGGGTCAAAGCGACTGGGGCAAGGCCGTTAAACATTTTATTACTGAAAACTGAAAGAAAGGGTCCGGCTTTGACATGTAAATGACCCAGAGGCGAGAAGTTTTAATTACTCTGTCGTTGTTAAAATCTTAATATCACAAACAGAATTTGTGTTTCAAGAGGACATGTAATTTTTTTCCACCCTGCCCGTCAGTCACCGTCAGTTATTCACTGGCAGTCAGAGTGCACAGCTGATGGCCCATCGACACTACACCTAAACTATACTGAACAAAAATGTAAATGCAATGTAAAATGTTGGTTTCATAAGCTGAAATAAAAGATCCCAGAAAGCTTATTTCTCAATGTTGTGCACAAGTTTGTTTTACATCCATGTTAATGAGCATTTCTCATTTGCCAAGATAATCCATCCACCTGACAGGTTTTGCATATCAAGTAGCTGATTAAACAGCACGATCATTACACAGGTGTACCTTGTGCTGGGGAGAATGAAAGGCCACTCTAAAATGTGCAGGTTTGTCACACAATGCCACAGATGTCGGAAGTTGAGGGAGTGCAATTGTCATGCTGACTGTAGGAATGTCCACCAAAGCTGTTGCCAGATAAATTAATGTTAATTTCTCTACTATAAGCCGCCTCCAACATCGTTTAAGAGAATTAGGCAGTACGTCCAACCGGCCTCAAAACCGCAGAACACGTGTAACCTTGCCAGCCCAGGACCTCCACATCTGGCTTCTTCACCTGCAGAATCGTCTGAGACCAGCCACTCGGACAGCTGATGAAACCGAGGAGTATTTCTGTCTGTAATAAAGCCCTTTTGTTCGGAAAAACTAATTCTGATTGGCTTAACCTGGGTCCCCGGGGGGGCCTTGCTCCCAAGTGGGTTGGCCTATGCCCTCCCAGGCCCACCCATGCCCACCCATGGCTGCGCCCCTGCCCAGTCATGTGAAATCCATAGATTAGGGCCTAATGAATTTATTTAAATTGTCTGATTTCCTTATATGAACTGTAACTCAGTAAAATCATTGTATTTGTTGCATGTTGCGTCTATTTTTGTTCAGTATATAGCCTAACTAATTTCACACACAATAGTTACCCAAAAGACAATATTACATTGATAATAGTCTGATGTGTGAGAATAGTATCAATTGTTAATTGTATATAGGAAGACTGATGAACAGCGCAGCTTGGAATTGACACAGAAGCAGGGAAATTAAAGTGAGTGCCAAAAAGTGACTTTTGCAAATTCTCCTACAGAGTCACTGTCAGGTAAGATGTTTTGATGTCTATATAGTATCAGAAAGAGCAGATTATGCCGTTTCCATATCACCTATCCTTGCCAAACAACAAGATTTCCTCTTGAGTCGACGTGAACCTCGATTAAGGCAGCCCTCTGCCCATGATGGTAGTATGGCAGGCCATTTTGGGGTCAACAAGACGTGTGACCGTATTTTGGATAACAACTTCTGGCCTGGTCTGAAATGGGATGTTTTGTCTTACTGTAAATCCTGTTGCGTTTTCCAGTGGACGGGTAAACCGAACCAAGCTGTACCGGTTGCACCGTTGCAACCTATTCTTGCTTTTGACTAACCTTTCAGCAGGGTTCTGGTGGATTTTGTTGGTCTTTTGCCCCAAGCAAAGAGTGGTAACCAGTTTCTCTTAACCAACAATGCAGTTCAAGAAATTGATGGTTAAGGGCTTGTAAAAGTAAGCATTTCACTGTTGTATGCGGCGCATGTGACAAATCCATTTTGATTTGATCATGTGTGCCGCCACTCTTTTCTATTCCACTAAGGAACATCAAGAGAGGAAAGTTGGTATGAATATTACAGGACTTTCCCTTTGAAATGTCCGTGGTAAGGACAACTTGGTTGCTGATTTGGCTTTCAAGGATGGGCAGTCAATACGTTTTGTGTTTAGCCTGTGTGTAGCCCTGGCTCACAATTGATTTTGACTGCACATTTTGCCGTTTTGGAGACCAGTTTTGTTTTGGTTGCGCTCGTCCGAAGGGGATGAGTTATAGAAGCATATGTGAGTTTTTCGAAAACTTCTGTGTTAGGCAACTATAGGGGGAAAAAATTGAGGTGGCTGTTTTAATTGTTGACAGCCAGTAGACGCCATGTTTAAATTGGAGAAGGCGATTCATTTTAGTAGTGATGCGTTTAAGTTGGTTATGTTGTGCAATGGAAGTTTTCATTTACATTACATTTTACATTTTAGTCATTTAGCAGACGCTCTTATCCAGAGCGACTTACAGTAGAGTGCATACATTTTATTACATTTTTACATACTGAGACAAGGATATCCCTACCGGCCAAGAGCAGACGCTCTTATCCAGAGCGACTTACAGTAGAGTGCATACATTTTATTTATTTTTTTAAATAATTTTTAAATTTTTAATTATTCCTAATATTTATATTTCTTTATTTATATATATATATATATATATATATATTTTTTATATATATATAATTTTTTTTTACATACTGAGACAAGGATATCCCTACCGGCCAAACCCTCCCTACCGGCCAAACCCTCCCTAACCCGGACGACGCTATGCCAATTGTGCGTCGCCCCACGGATCTCCCGGTTGCGGCCGGCTGCGACAGAGCCTGGGCGCGAACCCAGCCCAGCCTGGGCGCGAACCCAGAGACTCTGGTGGCGCAGCTAGCACTGCGATGCAGTGCCCTAGACCCGGGTGGCGCAGTGCAGTGGTGGCGCAGTGCTCACCACCATCAGTTGGTGGTGAGCAACTATAGGATATATTTGTAGTCAGGTGTTATATGTTTTGTTTTTTCCATTTATGTTATGAGGTTGGTCTTTAGCACGTATAGCTCGTTCACACGCAGGGTGCATAGATTGCCGTCACCTCGTTAGTCATTATGTGTCACACCTGTGCTGGTTGCCATCTCGTTAGTTGGAAGGTGTTTCACCTGTGCTGGCCCAGATGCTATTTAAGAGTGGCTGGCCCAGTGCTCCAGTTGTCTTGATAGATGTGGACGGTTTAACACCTTTAGTTGGCGCTCCCTATTTTGATTTCGACGCAAACAATCCTCTATCTGAATTCCCTGATTTTAGTTTTGCGCCACCTTTTTGGTTTGCGTCCTGTCTTTAAGTTTGGTGTGGGTTATTCTTTTGTTTGGGCAAATTTAGTGGGAACTCGTGGGTGTCTTTTAGGTCCCAGTTGTTGTTGCTTTGCAACTTTCAGTGGACACCCCAAAGTGTGTCTTAGAGACCCTCCTAAAACTCCACCTGTTTCGTTTTAGTTGTCAGTGACTCTTTGTTAGTTCCCCCTTCTGTTTGAGTGACATTTTTGTTTTTCTTGCAGGGGAATGTAACAAATAGAGTCCCAGGATATTAACCARGATATGGTCAGTATGCCAGGGTTCTCCCCAAACAAGAGGGGTGCTGCGCCACCTGTTTGGGTTGGCTGCGCCATTATGTAAAGATTTTTAAGAAAATGTAACCGATATTTTGTAATGATGGAGTAACTCTCTTTGATCGCCAATGAATGACATGATTGTGAATTGCGGAACAGGCCACTCGTAAATTCCGAGCGTTATCATTTTCCTCAATTAATTCAGCCTGCTTCAAAATGTGCTATCTCGACACAGAGCACACTCTGGACGCACACAGTGCATCCGGAGAACGTCTTTGTTGAATCAGGTCTCGTATGGGCAGCAAGTACAAAACAGCACACATTCTTTAATAGCCTATACTGTAGGGGTTTCCTGTAGGGTTTAWTAACTGCATTTAGTTGTGGTATATTGGCCATATATCACAACCCCCCCCCCCCTTCCCGAAGTGCCTTATTGCTGTTATCAACTGGTTACCAACATAATTAGAGCAGTAAAAATAATGTGATGTGGCCTTACACTCACACACAAGACACACAAGACACACACACACACACACACACACCAAACCTGCTCTCAAGTCTTAGGAAGCTTGCCTCGATGCTGCTGTCCCTGAGCCCAAGTAGCAGTTATTATAATGAGAACGGAGGCGTAGTCTACCGCACAAYTCACTAATGCCAAGTGCCTGTGGGTGTTGTTGCAGGGGGCACATGTCCTAGCTCCTAGCGTGGCTAAATTAGGTTATCTGTTAGTCTCTGTAGTTTGGGGACAGGGTTGAGAGGAGAGGACCCCCTCCTGAGTTCTGATAATAGCAGGGCTGATTGTGGTTTAATTGGGAGATTGAGGGGCTGTGTGTGTGAGTCACAGAGGAAGTCCAGTCTGGCCCGTGTACACACACACAGAGGGAGAGAGGGAGGCAGAGATTAGTAGCAGTGCTTTATGGGTTTGTCTGGGGCTGTCCAGGCGAGGGGCCGTGAGACAATGAGTCATCAGGACGTCCTGCTCCTCCCTCTCTCTCACCTCTCCCCCTCACACACAGACACACAGCTTTTTTGCAACAGGCCAGGAACATCCCTGACTCCAGGTGGTGCTTCTCTTCTCTTGGCCCCGTTAGTCACTCTGGAATTGCACATGGCCAATCTGTATTCATCACGGTGCTTCATGTGTTTCTGTCAAGTTATCATTCTAGGTTTGTCAGGCTGCTGGTGTGACATTCCAACGTTGCCCCATTATGCTGTGGAGTTATATACACTGAGTATACAAAACATTAAGAACACCTGCTCTTTCGATGACAGACTGACCAGGTGAATCCAGGTGAAGGCTATGATCCCTTATTGATGTCACCTGTTAAATCGACAATCCGTGTAGATGATAGGGAGGAGACGGGTTAAAGAATGTTTTTTAAGCCTTGAGATAATTGAGACATGGATTGTGTATGTGTGTCATTCAGAGGATAAATGTGCAAGACAATATTTAAGTGCCTATGAACGGGGTATGGTAGTAGGTGCCAGGCTCACCGGTCTGTGTCAAGAACTGCTACGCTGCTGGGTTTCCCGTGTGTATCAAGAATGGTCCACTACCCAAAGGACATCCAGCCAACTTGACACAACTGTGGTAAGCATTGGGGTCAACATGGGCCAGCATCCCTGTGGAACGCTTTCAACACCTTGTTAGTCCATGCCCGGACGAATTGAGGCTGTTCTGAGGGCAACTCAATATTAGGAATGTGTTCCCAATGTTTGGTATACTCTGTTTAGTTTAGTCTGTTTCGACCTGATGTGATGGAGCGTGATATGGGGCTATGAGGTTATTGTGACACTAAGTGTGCGCTAGTGTTTTGGCTTGGCTGGCTCTCCCTCAGCCAGCGCCGTGCTTTGGTCTCTTTAAAGATGTGATGAGCTGATGTTTTTTCTCTTCTCTCTGTCATGCAGCTGGCCGGTCGCGGGACAAAGGAGAACAAATGCTCCGTGAAGGCCGTGGAGGAGATGCTGGAGTCCATCACCATGTCCTAGGCCCCACCCCCAACTCTTACACCCCCCCTTCCCCTGTTCTACATGGCTCAACAAGGCAGCTCTGTTGGCTCAATGCTGTGCACCCTCCCCTCCCCCCTCCAGACTCGGAACACCACCTTCCCTCCCTCTGTTATTAGATGATTTAAAGCAGGACTGCGTCTGAAATGACACCCTACATAGTGCCCTTTATAGTGCAGGACTTTTAACCCAAGCCCTATCTGAGCAAATATTGTGCACTATGTGAGATATAGGGTGACATTTGAGATGTAGGACAGGTAGAGGATGCTCCCGYATTGAGATCAGGGACTGAGATGTGAGTAGAGAAAAGGCTGTAATAAATGCTCATGTAAAGAGAGGGTTTAGACAGGTCCGTCTTTATGCAGCTAGGCCCTCCGACATTTCCTTGTCTGTAATTGAAATAAAATAAAATGTTTTTATCATAACTATAGTTTTTTYCCCCTGTGTCTGTCCATCCAGATGTCTTAATAAAGGTTTGAATTCTTTGCTGTCTGGAGAAAAATTTCTCATTTCAGTGGGTTGGTCTTTTTGTTTTTTTTCCTGGGTTCTATTAGGTTTTGTGTATAGGACCAATCTTATCAGTACATTAGCTCAACTGCTAATGATAATGGCAGATTCATTATGTTTATGATGATAATAATGATCAAATCCTCTCTGTAAGCTTTCTCTTAACTTATGGTGATTGAGCCCCAGCCACTCTAACCACTCTACCCCACCAGTAGCAACAGCAGAGCAATCGGCAACACTAGAGCAGTCTGCTTAAACCATTTTCCAGTGAGCGGGAGAGAAGTGTTATTAAACGGGCAGCAGCGAGGCTAAAGGCCTTTGCTTCTCACACTGGATCCAGCTGTGAATCCCGCCCTTCAATTACCCAGACACCATAAGGGCTCTGTAACTGCAACGCTCGGTCGCGCGGGAGAACACCTCTGTCATTTCAGTTTAGGGAGACCCAGAGCACACGGACTGGCTGCCAGTAATTAAAAAACAGACAAATCAAATTCATGAATCTGGGAACGTTCAGTGGTGGAAAAAGTACCCAATTTTCATACTTGAGTAAAAGTAAAGATACCTTGAAATAAAATGACTCAAGTAAAACTCACCCAGTGAAATACTACTTGAGTAAAAGTCTAAAAGTATTTGGTTTTAAATGTACTTAAGTATCAAAAGTAAAAGTAATAATAATTTAAAATGTCTTATATTAATAAGCAAATCAGACCACCATTTTCTTGTTTTTTAAAATTTATTTACGGATAGCCAGGGTCACCGTTCAACACTCAGATATAATTTACAAATTAAGCAATTGTGTTTAGTGAGTCTGCCAGATCTGAGGCAGTAGGGATGACCAGGGATGTTCTCTTGATAAGTGTGAATTAGACAATTGTCCTGTCCTGCTAAGCATTAAAAATGTAACGAGTACTTTTGGGTGTCAGGGGAAATGTAAGGAGTAAAAAGTACATTATTTTCTTTAGGAATGTAGTGGAGTAAAATTTGTCAAAAATATAAATGGTAAAGTACAGATACCCCCAAAAAACTACTTAAGTAGTACTCTAAAGTATTTTTACTTAAGTACTTTACACCACTGGGAACGTTTATAACTGAGGGGGGAAAAATAGATATTAATGCTGTGAAAAGGAGGTCTGGTTTCCTATACCACACTCATTTGTGATTGTCCGACTCGGGCTGGTCCAAATGAATGTCTTGTTTCTCGCTCACCCGTGCAGGGTCAGCTGGTACTTCGATCGCTTTTTGTTTATTAAGTCGCAGCAATTGTCTCATAATTTCACTCGCAGACTGATGGAAAAGTTGAGCGTTGAGTTTATGGCCTTTTTTGGACAGCTTTGGGATTTAAAGAGGTCGCGGAGCTCTAAGCCGATGTGGAGAAAGCGATTTTCCCCACAGTTTTTAATACCCTGGTCAGTGTATGATGTGTCTGCCTTTGATTTTGAACACCAATCTGGCAGAACCAATGAAAGCCAAGGGACTTTTTCTGAGCATAAACTGATAGTGGTCACTTTTACAGGATTCGCTGAAGGTAAATGACACCTTTGATGAGCTAAAGGGATGTTTAATTTGAGAGAGGATGTCATTTACTTGCCGACCCAGGCAACTAGGTCTGTTCTTGTGGTGAGGGTAATTAAATGCCTGTAAATGCTGCCTGTAAATGGTCCATAAAGGCTCATTGTCAATCCTAGTGATGTGTGAATGATCAGTTCAATGCATTGACATGGAGACACTGTCCAATAGTGACTGATGCAATAGTGCCATCTGTAGTCTGGAGGTAGAACTTAGAGAACTTCTGGGAGTTCAGACAATATGGAGTTATGACTATGAGTGTCGGAATGCAAGGTTACACTCTCATCAGAAGTTCTTTCCTACACGTTATAATACATTCGAAGTGATAGCCTATCTTGATAAACATCTTATATGTAAGGATCATGATCAATTACAGACCCATGGATATGAAAAGGGTCTAATAAGTCTGTCAAAAGGTAGAAATTACATGACGCGTAAAGGAAATACCTAATCCTGTATAAATGCACTCCCACCAAGTCAGTTGCCACGTTCACACACTAGTCGGAACTAGGAAACTGACATTTCCGACTTGCTAACTAGTTGAACATGTATAACTACAACCAGATAGCAAGTCAGAAATGTACGAGTTTCCTAGTTCCTACTAGCGCGTGAACGCGGAAAGTATTTTATATGCAAGTGTTTCCACTGGCAGCCCAATTCTGATCATGTGCAAAAGAGCTGTTCTGATTGGTCAAAAGACCAATTAGTGGAAAAAGATCGGATTTGGTCTGCCTGTGTAAACGCAGCCTTATAGTCCTGTTCTGKTTTTTTTGTACTCTACATGTACTGTAGAGTCAGCTTCAGTCCACTGCTGTGCACCACACATACACAGCAGTGTGAAGATTCCCAGACAGACCAGCAGCAGGAAGGGAAACCCAGTCTGCCCTAAACTGTTGGCTCTGCTCAGCGGGTTACAAAGTGCAGTGGATTAGCCATTAGTGTTGCCTGTAATCCCTTATTCCCAAAGAGATTAGCTTGAAGAGAGCTTGCTAGTGTCTAGAGGCTCTATTGGATCCAGGCTCCACGGTGGTCAGGTCAGCTGAAGTGGATAATGCTCTGTGATGAGCTTACACTGTGACTTAGCCAGCCTCGGCCAGAACATCAGTCAAGATCGGGATGATATCTGAACTCCGCTAGCCACGGATTGGACGTCTTGATCGGGAGCTAGAGACACGATTGGAAGACCTCCAGAAAAAAAWTCCTGAACCATGCTATGCATATCTATTTATTTTTTTACCAAAGAAATCCATATAGTAAATTATATTTCTACCAGGCTTGAAGAGAAGGAAAAAAATAGTATGTCATCATTAATGTGAACTATGAGTATGAGTGGATGTTCTCGAGTAGCTTTGTGTGAACCATCTGTCATGCGGCGCAGTGAAAGGTGTTGACTCTGGGACCGGGGCGAGGGCCGGGCGAGGGTGTGGAGGATGAGCAGCCATCCATGGTGCGGACTGGAGAGAAGTTTCTCAAGGTGAGGGAGTGGAGTGGGTGGACTGGGGAACGGGGAGCCCATCCGTCTCTTTCTGTTTTGGGGGGGGAGTGGGGGGGACAGGCTGGGACTGCTAAAGATGGATGAGACATGCGGTGCTAAATCCTGCCTTGTCCAGTCACAGAGCGAGAGCGAGGTGATGAAAGTGTTTGGATGGGAACGGAGACCCCCGGGACCAACGAGTACGGATTGCTCAAATAACACCTGACACAAAGTGGAGAGATGTCAGGTGCACGTCTGTCAGAAACATACATGCCCACAGATGCAGATKGTGTCTAAATAAGAAGTGTCATCGGTGTTACTCAATTTAAATGTGAGCAAAATGATTAATCATATAACTTTAGTAAATTATTTTGAAAGGCTTAATGATCTCAGATTTGACCATCTGTGGCCTATGAAAATTCTCAATGACCTAAAATGTGTCATTGATGTTATCGTCTTTAGTGTTACTACTCCTATTGGTGGCACAGTGTTATCATAATGGTACATGTTATGTAAAGTCATTAAGGTATTAGTTTAGAATGAGACGGAAGATGTACCTAAATACATTTAAATAAATAAAAAAATATGCCCAAATGCCACCGCAATTCATGAATGACTTTTTCCTATAAAGCTATTCAATGACTTATCAGTACGGACCACGAATCCACAGGCTTGCGTGTCTAAATCAGGCCTATCATGAGGGTCAAAAGCAGTATTTTATCTTGAGGTCCTGGTCTACTGATGTGATTAGATTCATGTTTTACCTACACGAAAAGGCTTAAACCCCTTTTGAAAAGAGCATAGAAGATCAGCATGTTGCTCCCGAAAAACTCAACAAAAAGGACTGCTTTCAATCTATTGTTCTGAGCCATGAATCTATGAATATTAGCTCCACAACAATAAATTTACCCCCAATTTATGCACATATGTTTACACACAGATACACTTGAAAAGTCAACAGTGACTTATTGTGATTTCAAGTAACTTTGTTTTTCAGGGTGAAATACATATGACGGAAAATCTGTTTTGACAACCAGTGACCCTCCAGTTTCATGCCATGAAAAACACAGAGTTGGGTTTAGAATTGAGTAAATTTCTCATTCAACTAGTTGAGACGGAATCTATGCCACACCGCAGCGTTTTGACATTAGTAGCGAGCATGGTTATTTTCAGTATAAAAGATAGGTCTCACATAACTTTCCACATTGGAAAATAAGAGATCGCTATTGCATAATAAAATGGCAACATTGCAAAAATGAAACTGTGAGGTCAATTGGCAAATTACTAAATGCTAACCTTTCTCTGTTGCTGCACAATGTCTCCTTTCAGAACCCTGCCAATTCACAGATTCTGAACAAACTGAGTTTACTCTCAAAGGGCAATGATGCTGGGAAATAGTTTTCTCTCAAAGCAAAAGGACAACTCACAGCCAGTGTGTATGTGTGTGTGTGCGCGTGTGTATCTCTGTGTGCGTGTGTGTGGTCATTTCTGAGATACTGTGAGCTTTGCATTGGGAAATGAGACTGGCTCTGAACGCAGCTCATCTCCCAGGCCACTTGACCATGAGGCTCCAGACGGCTGCCATATCCTTCCAGCCAGGAGATCTTCTGTGGCCTCTAGAGGCCTGTCTCTGCTCTGGTCTGGTCGCTGGGCCCTGCGTTGGGCTCCACATGGCCGTGGTGATGGGTTGGCCATCCACATGCCGTGCCCGAGCAGCATCCTGTCTGCACACTCCGTCACAGCACATGGCATGTGCCGAATTAGAGAGATAGAAAGGGGTAGGCTGCTGGCTTCAGTAGACAGTTGTTCTTTCCAGCCCAGGCTTCGCAGACCACAAATCCTCTCTCAGAGCGTCTTCTCGGCCAGAAGGCATGCGGCTTACCCCACAAAAGGCCTAAGACCTAATTACAAAAATAAGGAAAAATCAGGATCGGCTACTGATTGAGCTTCCTGGGTGAACGTTGCTGGCAACCACAGGGATATTTTGTACCCGGAGCTGGATATAAGAGAAAGACTGCGAGGGTGGCAAAGTCAAGAAAGTTGGGGATAGAGAGAAAGGTTTCTGTAACCTAGAACACTTTTATGAATGGCGCCCTCAAGCCGTTACATGTTTCCTCGCCAACATGGTGGGTGTTTTGTGTTTCAGACACCTTGTCAGTGTTTTAACTCACAACAGAACACAACACAACATAGCCAGGTAGGTAGGTATGGGTAACATATCTTTAACTGCTTCAACAATGCTTGAGTCAAAGGAGTTCCAGGGCCGTGTGCCAGACCTCATTCCTTATGGCAACAATGGGACATGACAGGAATTTTTCTCCATATTTCCCCAAATTCTCCTTTGATGTGAACACTTCCTCCCCAGGGCTTTGATTTCACTGTGACAGCTGTACTCAGGACCCACACGTCGCAGGCCTCTCTTGCCTGCATCCATCATGACTCAGTCTTTTCCTACTTTTCTTTATCTTCTTGACCTCTTTTTTTGGCACCAATAGCACACTGAAGTAACCTCCAACCCCCCCCCCCATCCCTGGAAATATGAGTATTGTTATATCCGTTACAAAAACATGTTTCTTCTTTTTTCGAATCTCTAAAATCAACAACAGAGTTATTGATGGCGTCCACATGGGCTCGTGAGGATCTGTGGACACGCATGGTTTGACTTGTCAGTAGTCTGGTTAGACCTCGCCCCATGGAAGAGATTCAAACTCCTCCACTGTCTCTACGGGTAATTGGCCACTGCTAATTCCCAACAATGATAGTTGGGAAACATGGAAGAGTTTAAGACAAACCCCAAAAATCTYGTCTGAGCAATCAGACTCGCTACTATTTTTGTGTGATTTGTTCATCGGTTGAAATTGAAGATCGAGATTGACGAACAACTGTGCTTAACTGTACATTTGCAGGACAAACTGTGGAGAGCTTAGGATGACAGAGCGGTTGGTTGCTTCGACTGTGATGAATTCCCCCACTCAGTCAGTGTATAGTGTGCAATTGATTCACTCTGTTACTGTATGGCATGCTAAGGTTGCCAGACATATTCTGTTGGATACATATTTGGCAGGGAATATATAAGAAGTAGCAAAAGTAGCAACTAACATTCCTTTCTCGCTCTCTCTGATATCCGCTTCTGGGAGAGGATGAGCTCCTCTGATTGAGGTGACATACAATCATATTTATTTTTGGGCTGACAAGATGAATAGCAGAGCGGCGAGTGATGAGATTTTAAAAGTGTTGTTAGTGCTGTGTGTGTACGCGTGGGTGCACATACACACGCTTACGCAAACACACACACACACATTCTCCTCCCAGTAAACTTGGCAGGCGGTAGATGCTACCATCTGTTTGTGGGGAGAGTCGAGGTGATAGTGATGGGTTCCACTTAGTCTCTATCTCCGAGACAGTAGCATGGACTCTTCTCTTCAATCCTTGACCAGAATTACGCACTGGGGCAGGCTGACGCTGCAATTACTAATGAAAGCAAGGGCCCTAATTATTATGCTGGAAACTTCACGGCTTGTTGTTGTCTAACATTTTATGATTGGAAATAATATGTATTTAGTTTAAGATGTGCTAGTTGTCACATTGGCTCTTTACTTACGATATGTTGACTGATTGTGTATTATTTAAGACATTTGTTCTTATCATTAACACACTTAAACTACTCTAAAACTTCCATCATACTATTGTTGCCCAGCTGCACAGATATGCGAGCCTACCAGATGGGCTAAATGCCTTTTATGCTCACTAAGATGGCAAGCAACACTGAAGCAYGCATGAGAGCACCAGCTGTTCTGGGTGTCTGTGTGATCTCGCTCTCCGTAGCCGATGTGAGCAAGACCTTTAAACAGTTCAACATTCACAAGACCGCGGGGCCAGACGGATTACCAGGACGTGTACTCAGAGCATGTGTGGACCAACTTGCAAGTGTCTTCACTGACATTTTCAACCTCTCCCTGACTGAGTCTGTAAGACCTACATGTTTCAAGCAGACCACCATAGTCCCTGTGCCCAAGAAAGTGAAGGTAACCTGCCTAAATCACTACCGCCCCGTAGCACTCACGTCGGTAGCCATGAAGTGCTTTGAAAGGCTGGTCATGGCGCACACCTACCTCCTTAACACCTTCTACCTCCTGCATATAGCCTCGTTATTGTTATGTATTTTCTTGTGTTACTTTTTGAAAAAAAAAWTTACTTGACTTTATTTAGTAAATATTTATTGAACTGCATTGTTGGTTAAGGGCTTGTAAGTAAGCATTTCACGGTAAGGTCTACTACACCTATTGTATTCGGCACATGTGACAAATACAATTTTATTTGTTGTCTGTGGTTGTGCCGACTGGGTGTGCAAAATCTTTTATGCATATGTTGTCTTCACAAAATATTTTTCCTTTTTCCCTCCTATTTCCAATTACTTTTTATGAACTGCTGATCGGGAATGTTCTGTCTGGAAAGGATATTTTGGTCTTGGGAAATATAAGTGGAGAAAAATAACATATTTATAGAGAGAAAAAGAATATAGCCGGTCCAAAGAGAAAGGTTAGCCATATGCTGAGCCAATGATAGAAAGGCATTAGAAAAATGAAATGAAATAACTTATTTTTATGAGTTGGGTCCTCTACCAAATGAACACTTTAAATCATTGGCCTGAAAATGAATATAAAAAGCATTCAAAGTCATTATCAATGGCACCCTTTTAWAGACACAATTGTGTTCAACCAGACTCTGTAGGCTCACATAACGAATACTAATCATGCACAGACAGTACAAAATATCTATCCAGGTGTAACGATTGTCGTCGGGAGAAGGAGAGGAGGACCAAAGTGCAGCGTGGTACGTATCCATAATACTTTTAATCAAGAATGAATACACAAACAAAAATAACAAAACGACCAACGAACAGTTCTGACAGGTGCAACAAACACTAACCAGAAAATAACCACCCACAAACCAAAAGTGGGAAAACAGGCTACCTAAGTATGGCTCTCAATCAGAAACAACGATAGACAGCTGCCTCTGATTGAGAACCATACCAGGCCAAACACATAGAAATAGAAAACCTAGACCTACAATATAGAATACCCACCCACATCACACCCTGACCAAACTAAAAATAGAAACATACAAATCAATCTACGGTCAGGGCGTGACAGTACCCCCCCCAAAGTTGCGGACTCCGGACGCAAAACCTGAACCAATAGGGGAGGGTCTGGGTGGGCATTTCACCGCGGTGGCGGCTCTGGTGCGGGATGTAGACCCCACTCCACCTTAGTCTTGGCCCCCTTATGTAGCACCTCTGGAGTGGCGACCCTAGAGGGCGTCGCTGGAGGCTCCGGACTAGAGGGCGTCGCTGGAGGCTCCGGACTAGAGGGCGTCGCTGGGGGCGACGTCCCTTGGTGGTGGGTAGTTCTGTCAGGTGCAGAAACACAAAACAGAAAACAACTACCCACAAAACACAGGTGGGAAAAGGCTACCTAAGTATGGYTCTCAATCAGAGACAACGATAGACAGCTGCCTCTGATTGAGAACCACACCCGGCCAAACACACAGAAATACAAATCATAGAAAAAGGAACATAGAATGCCCACCCAAATCACACCCTGACCAAACCAAAATAGAGACATAAAAAGCTCTCTAAGGTCAGGGCGTGACATTTACAGGATTTCTCATTAGCTTGAATGAATGTATGTATTATGTATTATTTTCACAAGGGGTATCTATGGGTGAAACATGGAACATTGAAATTAAATAATAATTAAAAAATCTCAGGAAACATTTAATTGGAACATGGAACATTGGAAAATCACCAAAATCGAAGCATTGTTGTAKAATGCCTCACATTTACTGTGGTGGCCATTCCATCCCTTTAAGCAATCATTAATTATGATTCAAAACATAAAATGGCAATGAGTCATAGAAAATGTCAATTCAATGTCATATTTTTAAGTAATATCATCACGCGGTCTTGAGATAATATTACACGACTGAAACCGCTCTGGTTGGAGAAGCTGTGCATTCAGCACAATGTCACCACAATGAATCTGAAGAGGAGATTGAGTTCTCCTTAACGGGGGGAGGAGGGGCACATTTTGCTACCAGTTTACAAGACTCAGGGGAACCGTGCAGAGGGGCACTTACTCTGGTACAGTCCATACGTTCAATTAAACAACCATTTTGTCCTTGTTCTCTGCTACCGATAGTATTTTTTTTACTTCCGCTATGTCAGGCTGTTACTACTGCTGCTGTAACACGTGAAATACACCCTCTAGACATAAGCTGCTATCATTTCATCAGAGATCATACATTATGACATCATCAGTCTATGAAATCTACGAGCTTGGAGAGGCACTTCTCATGAGCTTACCTGTTGGTTTGTGGCCTCTCTCTCCCTCGCTGCCTGTCTGTCTGTTCATGGCTGTCACTCCCCTGCCATGATCATGATAGCACCAAACTAAGTCTTAACACATGGAACACACTGTCATGACCCATAATCACTGTGATGAAATGAAAGACATCTAAGCTGAAAGCACAAAAATTTGCCGTCTAGTTTGCCAGGGGTGGTATGCGTGTTGTATCTTACTTACAGTCCTTTGCACTCCTTTGAAAAAACTCTTACGACTTATTTTTTTCCTCTTCTTGACTGCTGGAACATTCACTATCAATTTTCACAGGGCCAGAACTACCCACCCAGCATTAACCAGAGATAAAACCTGACACAGCTAAAAATGACTAAACTGTAAATGTAAAGCTACAGGGGAAAGCATACAGTTGCATATAGTTGCTCACGTATTTTCTAACATCAAAGTTTATTCACATTCTTACACATTACTTTCCCCAGTGCAATGAGTAATGATGGTGGTGCTTTACAGTGCATTTTCTCTCACTCACACACTGCCACACTGCTTGTAACAACCGAGAGTCCGATTGAAGTAGTCAGTAGGGGCGGGGGAAAAGTACTTCAGCGAATCTGGCAACTCGTTTTTCAAAATAAAAGTTGAACAAATTATTATTATTTGGGAGGGACATGTCCCCCCTGTCCCCCCGTCACCTAAGCCCTTGCACATGAGGAAACACTGTAGTGTCACTCTTAAAGAGAGACTACGATATTCTGGAATTTATAAGGACCGGACCATTTTTTTCAGAGACAGCTGGTGTTCAAACTGTAGAACCCAGTTCCTAAACTATAAAAATAGATTTTATCAAACAAAACTATGCTACATTTTATCTCTGGGACCCTCAGGATGACAAATCAGAGCAATATTACTGAATGTAAGTAC
>NC_036845.1:19409061-19483004 GCF_002910315.2 Salvelinus sp. IW2-2015
ATTATTTGTCACGTTCTGACCTAGTTCTTGTGTGTTTTGCTTGTTTTAGTGTTGGTAAGGACGTGAGCTGGTGGCATTCTATGTTGTGTGTCTAGTTTGTCTGTTTCTATGTTTGGCCTAATATGGTTCTCAATCAGAAGGCAGGTGTTTTGTGTTGTCTCTGATTGGGAATCATATATAGGTGGCTTGTTTTGTGTTGGGGTTTGTGGGTGGTTGTTTCCTGTCTTTGTGTTTTCTCTGCACCAGAAGGGCTGTATCGGTTTGCCACTTTTTGTTATTTTGTATCGTTGTAGTGTTCACAGTTTCGTTTTTTAAACATGTTGAGCACTGGCTACGCTGCGTGTTGGTCCGATCCGGTTACACCCTCTCTTCTCGTGAAGAGGAGGAAGGCTGCCGTTACAGAACCACCCACCAATCTCGGACCAAGCAGCGTAGCAACGGGCGTGTAGAATGCCTCACATTTACTGTGGTGGCCATTCCATCCCTTTAAGCAATCATTAATTATGATTCAAAACATAAAATGGCAATGAGTCATAGAAAATGTCAATTCAATGTCATATTTTTAAGTAATATCATCACGCGGTCTTGAGATAATATTACACGACTGAAACCGCTCTGGTTGGAGAAGCTGTGCATTCAGCACAATGTCACCACAATGAATCTGAAGAGGAGATTGAGTTCTCCTTAACGGGGGGAGGAGGGGCACATTTTGCTACCAGTTTACAAGACTCAGGGGAACCGTGCAGAGGGGCACTTACTCTGGTACAGTCCATACGTTCAATTAAACAACCATTTTGTCCTTGTTCTCTGCTACCGATAGTATTTTTTTTACTTCCGCTATGTCAGGCTGTTACTACTGCTGCTGTAACACGTGAAATACACCCTCTAGACATAAGCTGCTATCATTTCATCAGAGATCATACATTATGACATCATCAGTCTATGAAATCTACGAGCTTGGAGAGGCACTTCTCATGAGCTTACCTGTTGGTTTGTGGCCTCTCTCTCCCTCGCTGCCTGTCTGTCTGTTCATGGCTGTCACTCCCCTGCCATGATCATGATAGCACCAAACTAAGTCTTAACACATGGAACACACTGTCATGACCCATAATCACTGTGATGAAATGAAAGACATCTAAGCTGAAAGCACAAAAATTTGCCGTCTAGTTTGCCAGGGGTGGTATGCGTGTTGTATCTTACTTACAGTCCTTTGCACTCCTTTGAAAAAACTCTTACGACTTATTTTTTTCCTCTTCTTGACTGCTGGAACATTCACTATCAATTTTCACAGGGCCAGAACTACCCACCCAGCATTAACCAGAGATAAAACCTGACACAGCTAAAAATGACTAAACTGTAAATGTAAAGCTACAGGGGAAAGCATACAGTTGCATATAGTTGCTCACGTATTTTCTAACATCAAAGTTTATTCACATTCTTACACATTACTTTCCCCAGTGCAATGAGTAATGATGGTGGTGCTTTACAGTGCATTTTCTCTCACTCACACACTGCCACACTGCTTGTAACAACCGAGAGTCCGATTGAAGTAGTCAGTAGGGGCGGGGGAAAAGTACTTCAGCGAATCTGGCAACTCGTTTTTCAAAATAAAAGTTGAACAAATTATTATTATTTGGGAGGGACATGTCCCCCCTGTCCCCCCGTCACCTAAGCCCTTGCACATGAGGAAACACTGTAGTGTCACTCTTAAAGAGAGACTACGATATTCTGGAATTTATAAGGACCGGACCATTTTTTTCAGAGACAGCTGGTGTTCAAACTGTAGAACCCAGTTCCTAAACTATAAAAATAGATTTTATCAAACAAAACTATGCTACATTTTATCTCTGGGACCCTCAGGATGACAAATCAGAGCAATATTACTGAATGTAAGTACATTATTTGTCACGTTCTGACCATAGTTCTTGTGTGTTTTGCTTGTTTTAGTGTTGGTCAGGACGTGAGCTGGGTGGGCATTCTATGTTGTGTGTCTAGTTTGTCTGTTTCTATGTTTGGCCTAATATGGTTCTCAATCAGAGGCAGGTGTTTTGTGTTGTCTCTGATTGGGAATCATATATAGGTGGCTTGTTTTGTGTTGGGGTTTGTGGGTGATTGTTTCCTGTCTTAGTGTTTTCTCTGCACCAGATAGGGCTGTATCGGTTTGCCACATTTTGTTATTTTGTATCGTTGTAAGTGTTCACAGTTTCGTTTTATTAAACATGTTGAGCACTGCCTACGCTGCGTGTTGGTCCGATCCCTGTTACACCCTCTCTTCTCGTGAAGAGGAGGAAGGCTGCCGTTACATTATTTACCTTCAGAGGTGAATGTATCAAACCAGTTGCCATGCTAAAAGTGTTTTGTTGTTGTGCACTCTCCTCAAACAATAGAATGGTATTTTATCACTGTAATAGCTACTGTAAATTGGACACTGCAGTTAGATTAACAAGAATTTAAGATTTCTGCCCATATAAGACATGTCTATGTCCCGGAACGTTGGCTGTTGTTTACAACATCATTCTAGTCACATTAGCACACATTAGCAACAACTGTCCCGGTTTAGGGACACCGATCCCATAGAGGTTATTAAGGAATATCTCTGCACGCAATATGAAGGAAGTTACCGATAGCATGGCTACTCTACCTGTAGACTTACATTTTACATTTACATTTAAGTCATTTAGCAGACGCTCTTATCCAGAGCGACTTACAAATTGGAAAGTTCATACATATTCATCCTGGTCCCCCCGTTTGTAATGGTTCCGTAACTACAAACGCTGGGAGACGGGTGTAGTACAGGGTGAGGATTTAATAATAAATAGACATGAAACTTAACAATCAATGACGTGAGTCCAGGCGAGTCCGATGAAGCGCTGGTGTGCGTAACGATGGTGACAGGTGTGCGCAATGATGAGCAGCCTGGCGACCTCAAGTGCTAGAGAAGGGAAGCGGGAGCAGAAGTGACAACGCTAATGCTAGGTAGGAATGGCTCGCGAAACTACTGCTAACTTCCTTTATACTGCAAGCAGAAAAACATTTTAATTGACAGAAACTCGCAGTATCCCTTTAACTGTTAAAGAGTTTGGCACTTTATGGGAGCTTTATTTATTTGTCAACTTGGTGTGTATATTTTGGAGATTTCTCCTTTGACTAGTGATCCTGAATACTAATTAAAAATGTTGTGGAAGAGGCTGAGACTTAGGCCAAAAAGCAGGATGGACCTAGTTTCCTCAAACTCCAATTTTGAGCTATTTTTCTGAGGGCGGATGGGGGGCAGAGGAGGGAGATTAAAACCAAAACTATTAAGTACGATGAGATCATTACTGCTTGCTTTTCCCTTGTGCGTCACCACAGTTGAGCTTCTTTGTGTTTAGTTTTGCTTCTCTCATGGAGTATTATCAAGGACTTATCACATTGAGCCCAGGAGTGTATATGTTACCTTTACGTATAATCCACATAGTTTTGACCCCTGGACTTCCTGACGGGCCGCCCCCAAGTGGGGGCAGGAAACAACATCTCCACCCCGCTGATCCTTAACACTGGGGCCCCACAAGAGTGCGTTCTCAGCTGTCTCCTGTACTCCCTGTTCACCCATGACTGCGTGGCCATGCACGCCTCCAGCTCAATCATCAAGTTTGCAGACGACACTACAGCGGTAGGCTTGATTACCAACAACGACGAGACGGCCTACAGAGAGGAGGTGAGGGCCCTCGGAGTGTGGTGTCAGTAAAATAACCTCACACTCAATGTCAACAAAACAAAGGAGATGATCGTGGACTTCAGGAAACAGCAGAGGGAGCAGCCCCCTATCCACATCGACGGGACAGTAGTGGAGAAGGTGGAAGGTTTTAAGTTCCTCGGCGTACACATCACGGACAAACTGAAATGGTCCACTAACACAGACAGCGTGGTGAAGAAGAATCAGCAGCGCCTCAGGAGGCTGAAGAAATTTGGGTAGTCACCAAAAACACACTTTTACAGGTGCACAATCGAGAGCATCCTGTTGGGCTGTATCACCGCCTGGTACGGCAACTGCTCTACCCACAACCGTAAGGCTCTCCAGAGGGTAGTGAGGTCTGCACAACGCATCACCGGGGGCAAACTACCTGCCCTCCAGGACACTGACACCACCCGATGTCACAGAAAGGCAAAAAAGATCATCAAGGACAACAACCATCCGAGCCACTGCCTGTTCACCCCGTTATCATCCAGAAGGTGAGGTCAGTACATGTGCATCAAAGCTGGGACCGATACTGAAAATCAGCTTCTATCTCTACTAACATTGAGTGGCTGCTGCCAACATACTGACTCAAATCTCTAGCCACTTTAATAATTAAAAACTTGATGTAATAAAGGTATCACTACCTACTTTATATAATGTTTACATACCCTACATTACTCATCTCATATGTATATACTGTACTTTATACCATCTACTGCATCTTGCCTATGCCGTTCGGCCATCGCTCATCCATATATTTTTATGTACATATTCTTATTCATTCCTTTACACTTGTGTGTATAAGGTAGTTGTTGTGACATTTTTTACTTGTTAGATATTACTGCATGGTCGGAATTAGAAGCACAAGCATTTCGCTACACTCGCAGTAACATCTGCTAATCATGTGTATGTGACAAATATATTTTGATTTGATTTGATTTGAGAAGTCAAAATGCTTTGACCTCTCACATTCGAATCACATTTCAAACTCGAGAGAACAGAAAGTTGTAGAACTAGTATGTTCAAATCTGCCTCTCAAGTCAGCTCCATATGGGCCCTTCTTTTTTTATTTCAAAGGAATATGTGGATGCCAAAGTATTTTTGGTGGGGGTCGGTTGGTGAGGGAGGGAGAGAGGCAGAAATGGAGAGTGGGAGCACAGTAAAGGCAAGCCTCAACTTCCCCTTCTCTCCTATCCTTTCTCTCCTTCCCCTTCTCCCATTTCTCCCTTCTCATTTCTCCCTTCTCCCCTCTCCCCTGGAACATGTGTGTTGGGTTTGGGTATAAGAGCGGTGCACAGCCTGATCTCTGACGGCTGACTGCCTGGGAATCAGTCACAGGAGATTAATGAGGCGGCCTCCATAAACCACAACGTCCCGCAGACAGGTCGGCCATTTTTCACACTGACAGATCAAGGCTTGGCATTTTTGGCATATTTTATGTTAACACTTAACTCTCCCCGGTGACGTATCCTGCGCCAGTGTCTAAGAGACCAACGCTACTCGGTGCAGAACAGACATTAACGTCATAGCCACCACCAACTCCCTTGTCCATGTCAACGACCCTGTGAACTGACAGATCAAGGCTTGGCATTTTTGGCATCTCTCTCTCTCTCTCTCTCTCTCTCTCTCCAGAGTGAACAACATAACAAGGTGAGGATGAGGAGAGATAGTGTACTCCATAAGCGGTGGAGGAGAGGAGATGGTGTGATATGTCCCTGCCAGTTTCCAACCTTAATATTATAATTTATGGCATGCTCCCTGCAGCTCTCCCTGACATCTTAGCCTGCTCTCTCTGCATCCTCGCCTGCTTTGAAGTCCTGGGGGCGGGGGGCACTGTCACTCACATGTCAGCCAGTGAAGTGGAGAGCCAAGGCTTTCTGATGGATGAATGCTTGTTGGGGATATATTTAGATACCCGTGGACCGGGGCCCAGTGGAGCGCCTACTTGAGGATCTCATCTGTGGAGCCCAGTCAGGTCGGAAACGTGCTAGAGTCACGTCCTGAACCACATCGTGAAATCGTGATTAACACAAGTCCTCTGTTTCCAAATAAGCCCCTCTCATGGTTTTCCAATAAATGTGATGGCTCAATAACGGGAGAACAGACGTTCTGGGTCGAGAACGTCCAAAACAGAGCATGATTGACAGGGCATTTTTGGGTTGAGTTGTTCACACAATCCGACAAACCCGATCACATGGCAAAGGCTGCTCATGAGAACACTAAACACATGCTCTTGGAACCATATACTTTTCAAACATTATGATGTTTTTTGGTATGTTCTATCTGGCCTTTAGATTCTATGGTGTTTTATCTTTGCGTTGTTGCATCCTTGCTTATGGAAAAATGTTGTGACTGTTCCCATGCAGTGGTCAGTTCCCATACGGATCCCAGCAGGTCATAGATCCCACAGTATATCCATCTAAAAATCTGCACATTCCTGAAATCTCCTTGTGACTCAATTTATCTGGGCGTGGGGAAAGGAGGTTTGAGCAATGGGGTTGGCGCCTATTAACCGCCCTCTGGTTGAGGAGTCTGTGGGAATGTGTATATGGTTTCTGTGTCCGATTTGTCTCCTGGAGAGCGCTTGGCTCGACGTGAAAGGTGCCGGGTTACTAAAGAGGCTCATTAGGGCCGGGGGACAGGTCTCAGGACAGCAGTGAGCAATGGGGGTCCAGGGGGGGTCGGAAGGGGGTCATTAGGGGTTGGCGGGAGTCTGGGAGAGCGTGAAACTCAGGACACATGGCCGTCCGCACGATAACATGCAGGAGAAAGAATGGCAAGGCTGGGGATAACGTGCGCGTTCTAGATACATCACATACTGAACCTGTGTTTCTGTCTCTGTCTTGAATATCTCTGACCTTTTCAACTGAATTTGTCTAGGCTGACTCTTTCTCTAAATTCTCTCTCTTTAGGCCTCTCTTTCGATCTCTCTCGTTCTCACTTTTTTCCCCCCTCGCGGTCTCTCTCCCCCTGCACTGTAAACAGCTATACAACTGAGACAATGTCTTATGAGAGCAATAAATATATATGTGTGTTTCCAGATGTACAGGAGAGAAACGGAGAAAGAGAACGTAGGTATGCAATTGCACGGTTTTGTCTTTCAACAGGAAATGAGCAAAGCAAATCGTCCCATCAGTCCATAGGAGTGGGTGAATTGCATTGTGTTTGATCCAGTCACTGGGCGGAAACACAGGGGACAACATACAGTACGTCGTCAGTCTACCGCACATGGCATTGTTATTACATGCACTTGAACTGTGGACATGATTGTATTTCATTGGAAGAACAACACATACAAAACGTAGTAGTGCTACTGTAGTTGATGTTTGAGACTACCTCAGATAAGTACCGTGTAAATAAGTAGTGCGGGCGGCACTTCATTTTACAGACAAATTTAAAAACCTCTTTAAATTGTTTCTCCTGTGAACTCCTGCACCAACACATTCCAGCCACTCTGCAGGTATTTTTTTCTAACCCAGCGCCGTATTGGTCTAATGGATATCACTTCAAACACATACCGAAGAATGCTCTTTGTATCCAGGTGGGTTACGCCCACAGGTGCTTTTGCTTCCAAAAAACTGAAATGCGTGCAAAGCTGCTCCATGTAAAAAAGCCAATTGTTAATTTGTTTACTTTCAACAGCTCTACTTCTCTTGCATGTGATCTATGTTTGGGGAGCTACTGGCGTCTGCCAGGGACTTTTGGGAGGCACGGGGTCAGCACCACTCACGGGTCTGGAATTGAACAGAGCTTCAGGTCCAGCAATCACTCCCATGTGGGCGAACCGAGCCCATGAAGGGCTGGACTGCTATGAAATAACACAAAGGCCTGAGTCAGTCTGCTATTGTGATTCTGAATATCCACAGTGATAAGTGCTATCTCTGAAACCCATTATATTGGGGGCAGTGACTTGTCCACTTCACATATAGATGAATCAAAAACATACGACCTCTGTTAGCATCGATCCCTGCACGTCAACAGACATTAATTCTCAAGTAATACAGTACATGCTTTGTATATGGTACATCTGTGTGTATCTGACTCATGACAGACCCAACCATGTACAGGAAAAACACTCAAATGGATGCATTCTTTCTGCTCCACTTGGCTCTGCAGTCAACACAGTGCATTATGCTGTCTCCTTAGTCGTTCCCCTGTGTGTATTTGACTCACGACAGCCCAACCATAGATACTGAACAAAAATATAAACACAACATGTAAAGTGTTGGTCCCATGTTTCATGAGCTGAAATAAAAGATCCCAGAAATGTTCCAGATTTTGTTTACATCCCTGTTAGTGAGCATTTCTCATTTGCCAAGATAATCCATCCATTTGACAGGTATGGCATATCAAGAAGATGATTAAATGGCATGATCTTTGCACATGTGCACCTTGTGCAGGGGACAATAAAAGGCCACTAAAATGTGCAACACAATGCCACAGATGTCTCAAGTTTTGAGGGATCATGCAATTGGCATGCTGACTGCAGGAATGTCTCTACCATAAGATGCCTCCAATGTCGTTTTAGAGAATTTGGCAGTTCGTCCAACCGGCCTCACAACAGCAGACTATGTGTAACCACGGCAGCCCAGGACCTCCACATCTGGCTTCTTTACCTGCGGGATCATCTGAGATCAGCCACCCGCACAGTTGATGAAAATCTGTGGGTTTGCACAACCAAAACATTTCTGCACAAACTGTCAGAAACCATCTTAGGGAAGCTCATCTGTGTGCTCGTCATCCTCACCATGGACTTAACCTGACTGYAGTTCGGTGTTGTAACTGACTTCAGTGGCAAATGCTCACCTCCGATGACCACTGGCACGCTGGAGAAGTGTGCTCTTCACGAATGAATCCCGGTTTCAACAGTACTGGGCGTATGGCAGACATAGTGTATTGCAATGTGTGGGTGAGCGGTTTGCTGACGTCAACATTGTTAACAGAGTGCCCCATTGTCATGCCATTCATCCGCCACCATCACCTCATGTTTCAGCATGATAATGCATGACCCCATGTCGCAAGGATCTGTACACAACTACTGGAAGCTGAAAATGTCTAAGTTCTTCCATGGCCTGCATACTCACCAGAGATGTCACCCATTGAGCATGTTTAGGTTGCTCTTGATCGAAGTGTACGACAGCAGCGTGTTCCAGTTCCTGCTATATCCAACAACTTCGCACAGTCATTGAAGAGGAGTGGGACAAAAGAATATGCGGACAACTATAAATACCTAGGTGTCTGGCTAGACTGTAAACTCTCCTTCCAGACTCACATTAAGCATCTCCAATCCAAAGTTAAATCTAGAATTGGCTTTCTATTTCGCAACAAAGCCTCCTTCACTCATGCTGCCAAACATACCCTCGTAAAATTGACTATCCTACCGATCCTTGACTTCGGCGATGTCATTTACAAAATAGCCTGCCAACATCTAGCTCGCATATTGGATGCAGTCTATCACAGTGCATCCGTTTTGTCACCAAAGCCCAATATACTACCCACCACTGCGACCTGTATGCTCTCGTTGGCTGGTCTTGCTACATATTCGTCGCAAAACCCACTGGCTCCAGGTCATCTATAAGTCTTTGCTAGGTAAAGCTCTGCCTTATCTCAGCTCACTGGTCCCATAGCAACACCCACCCTTAGCACGCGCTCCAGCAGGTATATTTCACTGGTCATCCCCAAAGCCAACACCTCCTTTGGCCGCCTTTCGTTCCAGTTCTCTGTGCCAATGACTGGAACAAATTGCAAAAATCACTGAAGTTGGAGACTATATCTCCCTCACTAACTTTTAGCATCAGCTGTCAGAGCAGCTTACAGATCGATGCAGCTGTACACAGCCATCTGTAAACAGCCCTTCCAACCAACTACCTACCTCATCCACTATTTGTTTTGTTTTTCTGCTCTTTTGCACACCAGTATTTCTACTTGCACATCCTCATCTGTACATATATCATCCAGTGTAAATTGCTAAATTGTAATTACTTCACCACTATTGGCCTATATTCGCCTTACCTCCTTACTTAATTTGCACACACTGCATACAGATTTTTCTATTTTTTTTTCTATAGTTTTTTCTTATTGACTGTATGTTTGTTTATCCCATGTGTAACTCTGTGTTGTTTTTGTCGCACTGCTTTGCTTTATCTTGGCCAGGTCGCAGTTGTAAATGAGAACTTGTTCTCAACTGGCCTACCTGGTTAAATAAAGGTGAAAAAAATACAAATAAATAATTCCACAGGCCACAATCAACAGCCTGGTCACCTATGTGAATGTCACGTTCCTGACCTTATTTCCTTTGTTTAGTCTTTGTTTAGTTGGTCAGGACGTGAGCTGGGTGGGTGTAGTCTATGTTATGTGTCTCATTGGTTTAGGTGTGTCTGATTTGCCTGATATGGTTCTCAATCAGAGGCAGGTGTTTTACGTTGTCTCTGRTTGGGAACCATATTTAGGTAGGCTGTGTTCACTGTTTGTTTGTGGGTGATTGTTCCTGTTCCTGCGTTCATGTTTTTATGTTGTCAAGTTCAGGACTGTAGCGTCGTTGGTTTCTTTCTGTTTATTGTTTTTGTTCGTGTTTAAAAGTATTCAAATAAATATGGATACATACCACGCTGGGTTTTGGTCTGATCCTTGCTCCTCCTCAGACGAGGAGGATTACGACGTTCGTTACAGCGAATGAGACGTGTTGCACTACATGAGGCCAGTTGCGTGTATTCATAGATCCCAAGGAAAGCTAGGCTTTCCCCAAAAAAATTCAAAGAAAAAGAGACAAAAACATATAAAATAATTAATCTTTCATCTCTCTGTGTTTCATAAATGTCCTTAAATTCGCAAGAGGCTGAATGTATCTCACCGTAGAAAGCATCCTAGCGAACAAAACCATGCCACTCTGTCTCAGTATGTGTAGTGTATCTATCTGAGGCTGTCTGGTCAGAAAGTGTATGGCATTGTTGCCRCCTGTAGCATTGAATGCAAGGGAAGACAGCGAGCATTTGGCCTCCCTACTAGCCAATCTGCGTTGTGAATGGTCCTGGCGCACCCAAAAAAAGTGTCAAGGGAAGCCAGTTGTCACGACTTCCGCCGAAGCCGGTCCCTCTCCTTGTTCGGCCGTCACCGGCCTTCTAGCCATTGCTAGCCATTGCTGATCCACTTTTCATTTTCCATTTGTTTTGTCTTTGTCTTACACACCTGGTTTCAATTCCCCAATTACTTGTTCATTATTTAACCCTCTGTTCCCCCATGTTTGTTTGTGAGTAATTGTTTATTGTATTGCAGTCCGTATTTGTGGCCTTTGTGGTATTTGTGACATGTATTGTTATATTATTGAGTAAAATTGCTTTCATTAATCATATCTGCTGTCCTGCGCCTGACTCATCTCCCCAGCTACACACAGACGCATTACAGAATTACTCACCTGAAATGGAGTCAGCAGGAGCAGACGGCCCCCCTTTCAAAGAGCGTGTCCAGCAGCACGCGACCTTGTTACAACGTTTGGGCACTGCCATGGATCGCGTGCTGCAGACGATGGATAGATGGGAGAGAGAAGGAGGTTTTCCAACGCCTCCACCAGCCCYACTACAGMAGGCTCCACGGTCCACCCCTCTTTCACCCGGTCCCAGCGGGATTTGGCTCGCACTCCTGAGGGAGTATGATGGGACGGCTGCCGGATGCCAGGGGTACCTACTCCAGCAGGAGCTCTACCTGGCGACCGTCCACCCGGCTCCTTCGGGACGTGAGAGCATGTCCGCCCTCGTCTCCTGCCTCTCAGGCAAAGTCCAGGAGTGGGCCAACGCCGTATGGAGTGACCACCCACCTGAGGGTTGAGCGGCGGGTGAACATCTGTTCCACCTGAGGCAGGGGACGAGGAGTGCGCAGGATTTTGCTTTGGTCTTCCGGACCCTGGCCGCCAGCGCAGGATGGAACAACAGGGCCCTGATCGATCACTACCGGTGCAGTCTGTGCGAGGACGTCCGTCGGGAGTTGGCCTGCCGAGACACCACCCTCACGTTGGACCAGCTGGTGGACCTGTCCATCCGGCTGGACAACCTGCTGGCCACCCGCGGACGTCCGGATCGGTSTCCGTCAGTTCCATCCCCCAGCACCTCCGATCCGATGCCCATGGAGCTGGGAGATGCTGCACTTAGGGCGACCTAAGCGAGGAATGAGGAGGGGTCATTCCCTGCACCATATGTGGCTGCAGAGGGCACACTGCTGGTCGCTGCTGGGGGGGTTCGATGGAGACGATGGAACTCCCGCAGCATCTCTCCTACGGACCGTACCCCTCCCACTCCACGAGGTACTGAAGGCCCTCGCCCGACGCCTCGAGTCCAGGATGGCTCGAACAGCATACGCCGGGCTTTTTCTTCTTTGGACTTTATATGGCGATTGGCATCTCATACCACGACGACCGACTGAACTCATTTCATCTTTCAATCACCCCCGTGGGTATAACMAATGAGGAGATGGCACGTGGGTATCTGCTTCTATAAACCAACCGATCAGCGTCACAAATAGAACTGACTTCTATTTTAGCCCTTGGCAAGGCAGACACTCGTTTGCGTGCGCGAGCAGTGTGGGTGCAATAATTGAATAAYATATATGTTYAAATTTATTTTGCAACGCTTGCGCACGCGACACGAGCGGTGTGGTCAGCATGTTAGGCCTATATATCATGGTCTCAAGGCATATGAACTAGCAGGTTACAGAGCAAACAACGCAATTATCACAACACATAGGTTTTAATATGGCTTTTTTTCTGGATTGGCTTCCCCGGGGGTTTTACCCAGGCACAGCTACTGCATGAGGCAAATTGTGGTCACATCAGATACTGACTGGTTTTCTGATCCATGCAACGGCCTCTTTTTAAGGTATCTGTAACCAACAGATACAAATCTGTATTCCCAGTCTATTAGGGTCTAATGAATGTATTTCAATTGACTGATTTCTCAGTWAAAAATGTTGCATGTTGCATTTATGTTTTTGTATTCATAAAAACACACTTACATACAGATGCATGCACACACAAACATTAACCATTTATGCCAGATGATTCATTGTGGTATTCATTGTATTGTTTTGCCAGTGTCTTCCAGCAAACCCAAACATATCCGAGAGGGCCGGTAGTTCAGAAGAACGTGAAACTGGGACATCCAGGACATCCGGGGTTAGTGATTGATGCTCCTCGTCTCCACATCCCTGGCGAGTGGAACATCTGAACTCGATCAGAGAGGGTGTATGCTCGCGCCTCGCACGGAGGCCCGTCTGAACCAGCCATACAGAGGGGACACCAGATCCTCCGGTTGCAGAGCAGGATGACTCACGCTGGGTTGTATATTGGTCCCAGCGGGGCCTCCCATTATGGGCCATGACTCCTGAGAGGATGGCCTCCAGCAACCACTATGGGGCTAGATTCCACATGTGTGTGTTAACTTCTGTTACTTCTACCTAGAGGGAAGAAGAGAGATTAGCAGGTGTTATGTGTTACGTAAAAAAAAGAGGATGGAGAGCCCCCTCACAACATGAGACAGTGATAATGAATTAGGTCAAACCAAATGACCTGTTTTCTTTAAAGGGAATAAAAGGAAAAAGAGTGGAAAAGGCTGTGTATCCATCCAGAATACTGCACTGAGTCATATTTCATAAATATTGCCAAAATGATCTCTGAACATCTACTTTGAACTGTAACTTAGATAGTTCATTGAGAGTGTATTGGGTTTTCCATAATATTGTCCTTCATGAGAGACCACTGTTCCAAATCAAATCAAGTGATGCATGGTACGGTGAAATCATTCCAACAGCCAGTATAACGATACAGTGATCCTTTATCCATCCTAATACTGCCAGTGGCCTGTTAGCCTGGTTAACAGTGTTTATGTAACATCAAATCAGTCATTACCATGCAATGCAACACCAATCAAACAATCATATTCACACCGGCCCGGGCATACTTGTAAACTGACACTGGCTGTCTACATAGACATATTGTTTTTCCTGTGATGATCGCCTAGCACTCATGGTTCCACCATCCTCTTAAGATCACATAACAAACTGTGAACTGTTCTGGCTGAGAGTGGAGAGTGGAGTTCAGCTTCTCTATACATTCTCTGTTTTCCTTTAGCTTCGGCTTTACTGCCTCGCCTTTAACACTTTAGGATTTATGGAGGGGCCATTCTTACATCCACCAGGGGTTTATGAACCCAGTAAAGTGTTATTGTACGCAGTCTTCTAAATGGTTAGACCACAGAACATCCAATCATGGGCTTTTAACAGTCGCTATTGACCTGTTTTTCTGCCTAGGCCTTCTCTCGTGGAATCCAGTCAAAAAACTGAAGAGAGTGAAAGAGGGGCCTTATTCAGCCCAAACCTTTGATTTGGACGCACCGAGCAGAGCGAGCAGGAAAAATGATATTCAGTGCTTCTCCAGAAATCTTGGATGTCTACCGTGGTTCTTTTATTGATTCAGGTCAGCTTAGACCGGTGAGGTGATCAAAGCATCACATCCTCAGTCGCTGGGATGTTTTCACATATCCCGACACGAACCGAAGAACACACAAGGTCAAATAGTTGATGTATTTTCATGTGGTATTCAGCAAGAAATACAATAATTTTAGATTTTACAGTGTATGATGGAGATTGACTATGAAGGCATCATAAATGTTGATATACTGTATAGCTAGCAATATAATATTGATAAACAGGCTTAGTTCTTTCTCCACTGAATTGAATGACTTTGCCATTAATGCAATTATCTGCCTGTTTTCTGCCTGTCTGCTGTCTACAGAATAATAAGCATGTAAAAACATTTACATTTAATTTAAGTCATTTAGCAGACGTCTTATCCAGAGCGACTTACAATTGGTGCATTCACCTTATGATATCCAGTGGAACAACCATTTACAATAGTGCATCTAACTCTTTTAGGGGGGGGGGGGTTAGAAGGATTACTTTATCCTATCCTAGGTTACTTAAAAGAGGTGGTGTTTCAGGTGTTCCGGAAGGTGGTGATTGACTCCGCTGACCTGGCGTCGTGGGGAGTTTTTTCCACCATTGGGGTGCCAGAGCAGCGAACAGTTTTGACTGGGCTGAGCGGGAGCTGTACTTCCTCAGAGGTAGGGAGGCGAGCAGGCCAGAGGTGGATGAACGCAGTGCCCTTGTTTGGGTGTGGGCCTGATCAGAGCCTGAAGGTACGGAGGTGCCGTTCCCCTCACAGCTCCGTAGGCAAGCACATGGTCTTGTAGCGGATGCGAGCTTCAACTGGAAGCCAGTGGAGAGAGCGGAGGAGCGGGGTGACGTGAGAGAACTTGGGAAGGTTGAACACCAGACTGGCTGCGGCGTTCTGGATGAGTTGTAGGGGTTTAATGGCACAGGCAGGAAGCCCAGCCAACAGCGAGTTGCAGTAGTCCAGACGGAGATGACAAGTGCCTGGATTAGGACCTGCGCCGCTTCCTGTGTGAGGCAGGTCGTACTCTGCGAATGTTGTAGAGCATGAACCTACAGGAACGGGTCACCGCCTTGATGTTAGTTGAGAACGCAGCGTGTTGTCCAGGATCACGCCAAGGTTCTTAGCACTTCTGGGAGGAGGACACAATGGAGTTGTCAACCATGATGGCGAGATCATGGACGGGCCAGTCCTTCCCCGGGAGGAAGAGCAGCTCGTCTTGCCGAGGTTCAGCTTGAGGTGTGTGATCCGTCATCCAACTGATATGTCTGCCAGACATGCGAAGATGCGATTCGCCACCTGGTTATCAGAAGGGGGAAAGGAGAAGATTAATTTGTGGTCGTCTGCATAGCAATGATAGGAGAGACCATGTGAGGATAGACAAGAGCCAAGTGACTTGGGTGATATGCGAGAATAGGAGAGGGCCTAGAAAAGAGCCCTGGGGGACACCAGTGGTGAGAGCACGTGGTGCGGAGACAGATTCTCGACGCCACCTGGTAGGAGGCGACCTGTCAGGTAGGACGCAATCCAAGCGTGGGCGCGCGCGGAGATGCCAACTCGGGAGGGTGGAGGGAGGATCTGATGGTTCACTGTATCAAGGCAGCCGATAGGTCTAGAAGGATGAGAGCAGAGGAGAGAGAGTTAGCTTTAGCAGTGCGGAGCGCCTCCGTGACACAGAGAAGAGCAGTCTCAGTTGAATGACTAGTCTTGAAACTGACTGATTTGGATCAAGAAGGTCATTCTGAGAGAGATAGCAGGAGAGCTGGCCAAGGACGGCACGTTCAGAGTTTTGGAAAGAAAAGAAAGAAGGATACTGGTCTGTAGTTGTGTGACATCGGAGGGATCGAGTGTAGGTTTTTTCAGCAGGGGTGCAACTCTCGCTCTCTTGAAGGCGGAAGGGACGTAGCCAGCGGTCAAGGATGAATTGATGAGCGAGGTGAGGTAAGGGAGAAGGTCTCCGAAATGGCCTGGAGAAGAGAGGAGGGGATAGGGTCAAGCGGGCAGGTTGTTGGGCGGCCGGCCGTCACAAGACGCGAGATTTCATCTGGAGAGGAGGGAGAAGAGGTCAAAGCACAGGGTAGGGCAGTGTGAGCAGAACCAGCGGTGTCGTTTGACTTAGCAAACGAGGATCGGATGTCGTCGACTTTCTTTTCAAAATGGTTGACGAAGTCATCCGCAGAGAGGGAGGAGGGGGGAGGAGGGGGAGGAGGATTAGGAGGAGGAGAAGGGGCAAAGAGCTTCCTAGGGTTAGAGGCAGATGCTTGGGATTTAGAGTGTAGAAAGTGGCTTTAGCAGCAGAGACAAGAAGAGGAGAATGTAGAGAGGAGGGAGTGAAAGGATGCCAGGTTCGCAGGGAGGCGAGATTTCCTCATTTCGCACGGCTGCCCGGAGCCTGTTCTGTGAGCTCGCAATGAGTCGTCGAGCACGGAGCAGGAGGGGAGGACCGAGCCGGCCTGGAGATAGGGGACATAGAGAGTTAAAGGATGCAGAAAGGGAGGAGAGGAGGTTGAGGAGGCAGAATCAGGAGATAGGTTGGAGAAGGTTGAGCAGAGGGAAGAGATGATAGGATGGAAAGGAGAGAGTAGCGGGGGAGAGAGCGCAGAGTTGGGCCGGCGCGATACCATCCGATTAGGGGCAGTGTGGGAAGTGTTGGATGAGAGCGAGAGGGAAAAGGATACAAGGTAGTGTCGGAGACTTGGAGGGGAGTTGCAATGAGATTAGTGGAAGACAGCATCTAGTAAAGATGAGGTCAAGCGTATTGCCTGCCTTGTGAGTAGGGGGGAAGGTGAGAGGGTGAGGTCAAAGAGGAGAGGAGTGGAAAGAAGGAGGCAGAGAGGAATGAGTCAAAGGTAGACGTGGGAGGTTAAAGTCACCCAGAACTGTGAAGAGGTGAGCATCCTCAGGAAAGGAACTATTCAAGGCGTCAAGCTCATTGATGAACTCTCCAAGGGAACCTGGGGGGCGATAAATGATAAGGATGTTAAGCTTGAAAGGGCTGGTAACTGTGACAGCATGGAATTACAAAGGAGGCGATAGACAGATGGGTCAGGGGAGAGAGAGAGAATGTCCACTTGAGAGAGATGAGGATCCCAGTGCCACCACCCGCTGACCAGAAGCTCTCGGGGTGTGCGAGAACACGTGGCAGAAAGGAGAGAGCAGTAGGAGTAGCAGTGTTATCTGTGGTAATCCATGTTTCCGTCAGTGCCAAGAAGTCGAGGGACTGGAGGGAAGCATAGTGAGATGAACTCTGCCTTGTTGGCCGCAGATCGGCAGTTCCAGAGGCTGCCGGAAGACCTGGACTCCACGTGGGTCGTGCGCGCTGGACCACCAGGTTAGAGTGGGGCGGCCACAGCGGTGTGAAGCGTTTGTATGGTTGTGCAAAGAGGAGAGAAGAGGATAGACAGACACATAGTTGACAGGCTACAGAAGAGGCTACGCTAATGCAAAGGAGATTGGAATGACAAGTGGACTACACGTCTCGAATGTTCAGAAAGTTAAGCTTACGTTGCAAAAGAAAATCTTATTGACTAAATGATACAGTGCTGCTGGCTGGTGGAGTAGGCTGCTAGCAGTGGCTGCGTTGTTGACTTAGTTTGAAAGTTGTGCTGCTAGGTAGCCTCGGTAAATGGCTAGGTAACCTTGACAATTACTCTAAACTACACAATTATCTTGGATACAAAGACAGCAAAGACAACTATGTAGCTAGCTAACACTACACTAAATCAAGTCGTTCCGTTGTAATGTAGAAACTAATGTAATAGTTTCTACAGTGCTGCTTATTCGGTAGACGGTAGACGTTGGCTAGCTGCTAGCTGCTGGCTAGCTAGCAGTGTTGACTAGGACGAAAATAGCTGACTAGCTAACCTCGGTAATTACGATAATTACTCTAAACTACACAATTTCTTTGATACAAAGACGGCTATTGTAGCTAGCTAAGATCAGACAAGTCAAACCGTTGTACTGTAATGAAATGTAATACTACCTGCGGAGCGAAATGCGAAATGCGACCACTCGCTCCAACAGTTGCCTGCTATTCGTAGACGGTAGACAGTTGGCTAGCTGCTAGCTGCTGCTAGCTAGCAGTGTTGATAGGACGAAATAGCTGACTAGCTAACCTCGGTAATTACGATAATTACTCTAAACTACACAATTATCTTTGATACAAAGACGGCTATGTAGCTAGCTAAGATCAGACAAAGTCAAACCGTTGTACTGTAATGAAATGTAATGCGAAATGCGACACACTCGCTCCAACAGTGCTGCTATTCGGTAACGGTAGATCGTTGGCTAGCTGCTAGCTGCTGGCTAGCTAGCAGTGTTGACTAGGACGAAAATAGCTGACAAGCTAACCTCGGTAATTACGATAATTACTCTAAACTACACAATTATCTTTGATACAAAGACGGCTATGTAGCTAGCTAAGATCAGACAAGTCAAACCGTTGTACTGAATGAATGTAATGCGAAATGCGACCACTCGCTCCCAACAGTGCTGCTATTCGGTAGACGGTAGACGTTGGCTAGCTGCATAGCTGCTGGCTAGCTAGCAGTGTTGACTAGGACGAAAATAGCTGACTAGCTAACCTCGGTAATTACGATAATTACTCTAAACTACACAATTATCTTTGATACAAAGACGGCTATGTAGCTAGCTAAGATCAGACAAGTCAAACCGTTGTAACTGTAATGAAATGTAATACTACCTGCGGAGCGAAATGCGGGAGAGACGAAATGCGACCACTCGCTCCAACCCGGAAGTGCTTGTGAACCGACACATCTATGCGTCGGTTCACCATAATCCATCTGTGAAAATCCATCCCTTTCAGTGAAAACAAATGACAACATGAAGTCAACCTTGAATATTGTCTTCTCAGGGGAAATCTCTGGGTTATTTCCATCACTTGGAATGGCATTTTGTGCGTCATCGATACTGGGTGCCCTTCTCAATTTAGCTGTGTATCCTGTCGGCCATCTATGTTGGTCATCAGGCTGATGCTCATCCTTCCRCCCGTTAAACAATTCCACTCTGAGGCTTCAGTGCCCGCTACACACCACTCCACGCCATCTCCACTGCAGCAGAGCCTCTCTCTTTCACTCCCATGGAGGTCTGAATGGACTGAGACTCCATGCTTACTGGAGGGGCCATCTGAGTTTTGATCTAATCAGAAGGATATTGACCAAGTCACTCATCAGGCAAGGCTCTCCAGGCCCAGGATAAAAAATAGAAAAAGTATGTCTGGCTGGGGTGTTTAAGAATAGATTTGGTATGGGTTTCTTCGTCATATTGGCTGTTGTTTGCGGTGAGGATCTATTTTGTGTTGGCTTGGTGTTTAAATCCAAACACTTGGCCTTTTCATTGAGCCGTGCCCCCATATCCATAAAGTCACGTTGAAGTTGCCAAAGACAGGTTGGGGATGAGCTGATTGCTGAGTGATTCTTTTGAGTCCCTCTCTGATCCTGGGCTTTGTCCATCTTTAGCCTCAGTCGTTTAACAGGATAAAAATTATTTTGTCAGCTAGTATAAGGGCACAAGGCGAGMCCCAGATGCAGACACAGGAGGCAGATGGTTAGAGTCTTTGAAGTGTATTAATAATCCAAAAAGGGATAGGCAAAAGAATGGTTGTGTACAGACAAAAGGTCAAAACCAGTACAGAGTCCAGGAGGTACCGAAGGGCAGGCAGGCTCGAGGTCAGGGCAGGCAGAATGGTCAGACAGGCGGGAATGGAGTCCAGAAAACGCAAGGGTCAAACCGGGAGGACTAGCAAAAAGAGAATAGAATAAGGAGTCCGGGAAACACGCTGGTTGACTTGAAAAACATACAAGACGAACTGCACGAGAGAGACAGGAAATCAAATAAACAAGTTTTATTTATATAGCCTTCGTACATCAGCTAATATCTCGAAGTGCTGTACAGAAACCCAGCCTAAAACCCCAAACAGCAAGCAATGCTTGCCAGCAGCATACCACCCTGCATACCATGCTGGCTTGCTCTTGAAGCTAAGCAGGGTTGGTCTGGTCAGGCCCTGGATGGGAGACCAGATGCTGCTGGAAGTGGTGTTGGAGGGCCAGTAGGGAGCACTCTTTCATCGGTCTAAACAAAGATCCCAATGCCCCAGGGCAGTGATTGGGGACACTGCTCTGTGTAGGGTGCCGTCTTTCGGATGGACGTTAAACGGTCGCTGACTCTCTGAGGTCATTAAAGGATCCCATGGCACTTATCGTAAGAGTAGGGGTGTTAACCTGGTGTCCTGGCTAAATTCCCAATCTGGCCCTCAACCATCACGGTCACCTTATAATCCCAGTTTACAATTGCTCATTCATCCCCCTCCTCTCCCCTGTAACTATTCCCCAGGTCGTTGCTGCAAATGAGAACGTGTTCTCAGTCAACTTACCTGGTAAAATAACGATAAATAAAATAAATAAAAATGCAGGTGTAGAAGCACGGCGGCTAGGAAAAACTCCCTAGAAAGGCCAAACCTAGGAAGAACCTAGAGAGAACCAGGCTATGAGGGTGGCCAGTCCTCTTCTGGCTGTGCCGGGTTGGAGATTATAACAGAAGCGTTCAAATGACCAGCATCGGTCAAATAATAATCAGGAGTAAATGTCAGTTGGCTTTTCATAGCAGATCATTAAGATATCTCTACCGCTGCTGCGGTCTCTAGGGAGTTGAAAACAGCAGGTCTGGGACAGGCTACACGTCGGTGGACAGGTCAGGGTTCCATAGCCGCAGGCAGAACAGTTGAAACTGGAACAGCAGCAAGGCCAGGTGGACTGGGGACAGCAAGGAGTCATCATGCCCGGTAGTCCTGACGCATGGTCCTAGGGCTCAGGTCCTCCGAGAGAGAGAAAGAAAGAGAGAAGGAGAGAATTAGAGAGAGCATACTTAAATTCACACAGGACACCGGATAAGACAGGAGAAGTACTCCAGATATAACCAACTGACCCTAGCCCCCCGACACATAAACTATTGCAGCATAAATACTGGAGGCTGAGACAGGAGGGGTCAGGAGACACTGTGGCCCCATCCGATGATACCCCCGGACAGGGCCAAACAGGAAGGATACACTGGGATATATACACCGGGAATAATAAGCGACACCTGGAGGGGGTGGAGACAATCACAAGGACATGTAAAACAGATCAGGGTGTGACAGCTAGTCATGGAAATGGTTATGTGGGTCTAATTTGCTTCTTATATGATGGGTTTAATAGACATTAAAGACAGAGAAAGGTAAACAAGTAATGTAAAATGCTCTAATTGACAAATATAAGAGACACAGGATCTTTACATTTTAGATAAAGTAAAATATACTGTGAAAAAAAGCAGGAGTCTTATTAAAGTCCATATTGTGTTACTTTTAACGTAACCTCGGTTCCAGGTTTACTCACATCTCCGTTTGGTACATTTGGAGAACTAAATTCTCAAAACACTAGGAACACCTGCTCTTTCCATGACATAGACTGACCAGGTGAATCCAGGTCAAATATGATCCCTTATTGATGTCACTTATTAAATCCACTTCAATCCGTGTAGATTAAGGGGAGGCGACAGGTTAAAGAAGGATTTTTAAGCTTTGAGACAATTGAGACATGGATTGTGCATGGTAGTAAGTGCTAGGCGCACTGGTTTGAAAGTGTCAAGAACTGCAACGCTGCTGGATTTTTCACGCCCAACAGTTTTCCCGTGTGTAACGACAAATGTTCACCACCCAAAGTACATCCAGCCAACTTGACACAACTGTTCGAAGCATTGGAGTGAACATGGGCCAGCATCCCTGAGGAAGGCTTTCGAAACCTTGTATAATCCATGCTCCAATGAATTGAGGCTGTTCTGAGTGCAGAAAGGGGTGCAACTCAATATTAGGAAGGTGTTCCTGATGTTTTGTACACTCAGTGTATATCGGTTGGTGACAATAAAGTCACAATAAAGTATTTATAAAAACTTTCTAACGATCTAGTTAAATTGCTAGCTAACTATAGCTACCATATGGTTGGATCGAGTTTCAGTGCTTTCAGAAAGTATTCATACCCATTGACTTATTCCACATTTTGTTGTGTTACAGACTGAATTTAATAGATTCACTGGCCTACCCACAATACCCCATAAAGTCAAAGTGAAATCATGTTTTTTGACATTTTTACGAATTAATTAGAAATGAAAGTCAATAAATATTCAACCCCTTTGTTATGGCAAAAATAAATAAGTTCAGGGGTAAAAATGTGCATAACAACTCATAAAAAGTTGCATGGGCTCACTTTSTGTTCAATAATAGTGTTTAACATGATTTTTTCATGACTACCTAATTTCTCTATCCTACACATATAATTATCTGTAAGGTCCCTCAGTCGAGCTGTGAATTTCAAACACAGATTCTCACATTGGTATTGGTAGAAATATATCGGACATTTAATATCTCTTTGAGCATGGTGAAGTTATTAATTACACTTTGGATGGTGTATCAATACACCCAGTCACTACAAAGATACAGGCGTCCTTCCTAACTCAGTTGCTGGAAAGGAAGGAAACCGCTCAGGGATTTCACCATAAGGCCAATGGTGACTTTAAAAATAAATACTAAATACCATAAGACTGCTTGGTGTTCTGTAGTGTAGACCCCTTCATCAGTAATATGGCTAACTGTCTCACCTCCTATGGTTCTCATCCCAGATACATGGACACAGACAAACACTGCATGGCTGTTCGTGGTCCCTGGAAACAGTGCTACTAGGGTCACGAAACACTCTGACAAATACATTCCCATGTGCTCCTTCCAAGGCAATGAATCAATCAAGCTTACATGCAATAAAAGCAAAAAGGGGGCATGATTATTATTGCAATAAATACCATGTTGTAACAGAGCCAAGATTTATTTTATTTTTTTCTCTGCTGCTGCTTTTATTGCTGGTTACAGATGAGCGCTTTATGGTCCCATGGGCCCCTAGCGCACGGGACGGAGCAGTAATAGGGCCTTTGCATTCCCATCAGGCTGCGTTTTGAAACAGGCGGACATTGTAATTACGGCTGTCAGAGCGCGATGACACAACATTGGCGATGGGTATATCTTCGTGTGGCCTGAAAGTTAGAGCCTCTCCAGGAAGCMGGAGGCCAGACCAGACAGATGACCGTAAGAGGGGCTGTGTGGTGTGGGTGCCTCTGGAGACGAGCTCACACGACCCTCGCCCAGTGGCCAGAGAAAACCATACTTCATGGGTTTTAAATTCTAAAATAACAAAGAAGGAACAATGCAGGCGCCAGCGGCCGCGGCATAAACTAATCTGGACACACCTAGAACAGTATTTTCGGACAACTGAGCACCCTGTACTGAAAATGTTGCAACTGTAACTGTCTGCTATTTGTATTGTAAAAGAGTGGGGGAGACAAATGAACAGAACATTGCTTGGGAGTTATGGGGTGAATTTTTGGGCCCCAACCGAGAAGAACCCTTGTGTACCCTGTAAGGTGTGAGGTCATTCAGTCAGTCAGTCAGAGGCTGGGAGCTGTAAGGCTGCTCATGGCCGTCTCTCTGTGGGTGGTGCAGGCAGAGTGAAGGGCAGTGTGGGGGCCAAGTTATTAACTGTCATAGTCGTGCCCACATATTGGATTTCGCTGCAATAATATTTTACTTCCTGGTGACTCCTGCCCGACCCAAGAATCTGTACAGACKGTTTATTGGGCCCAGAAGCCCAAAGAAGCAGCGTGTGAAAATGGAGAATAGGATGCAACAGTGTTTAAGAAAGTATGACAATCCCCTTATGCATTAATCCTGCTTCCCCTCTACCATCTCTCATTAGGCTAAGAGGTCTGACGTACAGCACAGCTAACAGAGTGTGCCAGTTGTAATATATCCTCATGTAACCCGTACCGTGAGTTCACAAAGACTCGTATTTGGATACAGCCTAGGAAACCTACTTTAGTTGATATTGAGGGAAGTTATTGAAGAATAATCTAAATACTGTGTCTTCATAATGTCTMATTTTTCCATTTGAATATGGTTTCAAAGAAATAGGGATATGTCTCTCAAAACAGTCTCTCAAATAAACTTTGCCGAAGTGAATGTCCTCCTTTTATGCTTTTCTAAAAGACGTGCATGAGGAGAATCCAGTGGAGRTAGGCAGGATGACACCAAAGTGTTATCGATGGATCCACTTATACAGTAGCAAAGTCGGGAACATGGCGGAAGGGGGGTTTACCATAAGCCTCTTATACAGTAGATGTGATCAGCCAGTCTTAGGCATTCACGTCTCGTCCTACAGATTTTGAACACTGATTGAATTGGACGTGGCGTCCGGGGGCGAGCGTGCTCAACCGCCTGTCCATCAGACTCATACAGGAAACTGCACAGTCGATCCTAGATTCTCCCTTCCTGTGTCATTTCTCAACAGGTCAGCRTTAAGGGCTTTTCACACCACTGAGCCAGAACCAAGTCAAGCCAAACCAAGCTGTACTGAGCAGTTCTGGTTATTCATCCACCATATTTGCTGGAACTGTGCTTTTAACGACAATGTAAAAATAAATGATCCAATACCAATTGGCATGGTATGGTGTGAAAAGGGTGTTGTACACTAGCTAAAGGCTCTGCTCCGGAAAAAAACGTAGAAGGAGTGTTTTTCAAACAGATATACAATATATACTGTACGCCAGTCTGGTGTCTGACACAGTGCCAGAGTACAGGAGAAAGAACACAGCAAGCCCCCACCCAGAAAGAATAAAAGGGGAATAACCACGATTGACCATGACTGTAACCATAGTTAGCAGTCATAGCATAGCGATAGCGAGACCCCACAGTCCTATTTCTGCAGAGGAGCTGTCCATTTAAACTGAGCCCAGAAGCCGAATAAATACGAAACACCATCAAGGTCAGGGTTCCACAATCCACTCAAGCACATTGCTGTTTGGGAAGAGGGAGATGTTGAAACAGATGTTTTTCATATTGCCGTTTGCGGACGTCCAACTGATGAGTGTTCTGTTACGTTAGCACAGCGAGCTCAGCTGCTGAAAGTATTTCTCCCTAATTACACACAACCTGTCTCCCAGCGTCCATTTACACGGATGTCTCAGAGGATCCACTCCAGAGCATGAGTGATCAACTCGTCTCCATCCTTTTCAAAAGGTAATATTAGTATGTTTCAATGCCCTCGAAAGGTCCATAAAAAAACGGCATAACATCATTCGAACGAATTTGCATTCAAGCGTTAAGTCGAAGTCAGTTTGTGTTTTTCAAGAGTAAACCTTTCCCACAAGAAACAGAAACGTAATCCAAACACAGGAACCCCAAAATAAAGAGCCTTTTATGATGAACTTTATTGACCTGAATGAGGTGGGAATATTTTGGAGTTTCCAACCTGCACGTCGTCAAAACCCTTACCGGTTTATTACCAGGATATTTAATATTATTGTACTGGTATGCCCATACACACCCTACCACCTGGCTCTATAAATAATAATACATCACTTTGGAATTGTTATGAAGTTATAAGACAGGACATTGTAATGAAAGCATAATAGTTAAGTACCCAACKTTGATTTCGGCCTATACTGTATATGCAGTCTTGCAGGAGACAGGAATCTGACTTTGTCCTGCTTCACTCTGAAAAATGGCAGCCATATTTGTCTTCTCCTGTCCTCTCCTCTGTCACTCTCCCCCTCTCTCCTCCTTGCCCTCCTCCCTCTGCCCTCCTCCCAATACATTCATGTACATACTACCTCAATTGGGCCGACCAACCAGTGCTCCTGCACATTGGCTAACCGGGCTATCTGCATTGTGTCCCGCCACCCGCCACCCACCACCCGCCAACCCCTCTTTTACGCTACTGCTACTCTCTGTTCATCATATATGCATAGTCACTTTAACCATATCTACATGTACATACCACCTCAATCAGCCTGACTAACCGGTGTCTGTATGTAGCCTGGCTACTTTTATAGCCTMGCTACTGTATAAAGCCTGTCATTTTACTGTTGTTTTATTTCTTTACTTACCTATTGTTCACCTAATACCYTTTTTGCACTATTGGTYAGAGCCTGTAAGTAAGTATTGCACTGTAAGGTCTACTACACCTGTTGTATTCGGCGCACGTGACAAATCAATTTGGATTTGATTTGATTTGAAATGGACAAGTAGTTAACGATATTAAAGATAGTCCGAGGTCGACCGTTTGCGTTAGCCCTGACTGCCTCYATCTCTCTCCATCATATCCTTGTCGTTAGAGAAGAAGGTAGGGTATATGGTTGATAAAGTCTGTCATTACTGTCTCACCAGATGGGCCAGAGGGCAACACGGAGCAGCCTTCTTCCGAAACATATTCATATTTTAACCTATCACTCGCCTCAATCAACTTTGAAGGGYAGAGGGTCACAGTGAAAACACACATGTACAGACATGCACGCACCCACCCACGCATACAATTGTAGAAAGACTGCCGTTATATCATTCTCAATATTCTGTGTTGACAATTTTATTACTGATGAACATGAAACCAACAGAGAAGAAAAACAGACTAGTCCAAGGCTCCCAAATAATGTTAAAATAAASCAGACTATTATTGCAACCAATCACCCTATCAGCAATACGGTATTTGATGTTGTTGGACATTGTTTTTGTCATGTACTGTACATTCAAGTCGAAGTGACTCATCATTTTTGTGAAGAGCAGCCTTAGCATACGTCAGTACTCCTCTCCCTTCCCTCCCCCTCACCCTTTCACCTCCAGAAAAGGGTTTACATTCCAGTGAAACGCCAACAGCTTCTAAGCCCACAAGTGCTTCTCATTTTCACTGCAACCTCTGTATGTCTCTTTTATGAGGCTTTTGCCAGAGCAGGCCGACTCCTCGAGTTTAGGAATAGAAAAGGGCTGGTGGCTGCCAAAAACTCTCTGTGGTTGGGAAACAATGGCACGCCCTGTGAGATTCTCACTGCTCCTCAAACCCCAGACGTCCTCCGAGCAGTAATCCTCTGTTCCTTTTGTTTGTCAAATCACAGTTGCCTCCGCAAATTGGTTGTGTCAGCTTTGGCCCAGGAACACCGAGACGACTTGACCAACATGGTTGCCTCTGCTGCCAAAGGGACAGAGAAGAAAGGAGCGGGGAATGGGAGAAATGCTTTAATTGCTRCAGGAATCTAGACAATCTAGTTTGGGAAAATTTGTTTGAGAAATGTGCGGCTAATAAGACAGAGGTGAGCGGTGCGATCCAGCGGGCTCGGTCCTTGCTGAACTTCCAATGGCAACTTGTGTGGCAGTCCAGACTGAGCCCTGGCCATGTTGAGACAGCACTGGAGAATTATGAGCAATTATATAAGCGTGTGTGTATGTGTTTGTGTATCAGGGAGTGGAGGAAGTCGTTGTGGAGAGGCAGGGTTAATCCAGGGGTAATTGATGTTGACAGATGTGGAACGGCCTTGCTCATCCAAGATGCTAAGAAAAACAATTAAAGAGCGGAGCAAGCAGAGTTCCCATAGACATGAACCCAGTGCACTTTTCGTTAATCAAAATGGGAAGCGTTTTTTTGTTCTATACACATAAAGGAATGAGTGAGATCACGCTCTGAGATGACATAGTCTGCAAGGAGTGGAGTATTGGGTCAATCTTGAAATATCGTTTGACAGAATATCGAGGATTCACTTTTTCAATCTCACCAATTCTGGATGAATTATGTATAAGGAGCACCGTGTTGTGTCTAGTCTAGGCTGAGTAGGGCTGTGTTATATAGCCAGAGGCTTTGGGGTTGCATTGCAAACTGTGAAAGTGATTACTGCCATGGTTTTGTCCATGTTTCAAATGTCTGCAAGTTTTATTCACTGCTCAATATTGGCAGTATACATTTGAATAAARCACAAACTTCTGTCATCACAAAAGACCTTCTCATTCCCTCCTCAGAAATGCATAGCACAGAGGCGTTTCTGCCCATTTCATTGAGTTTATTGGAAGGGACGAGTGASGAGTGGGGGRAAAAACGATTAATAGCTCAAGCTTTACCTTGGCAAATCAAATTCCAATAAAGCTTAGAGAGAAATTAAAATCCGTCCGGTGTGAGAACTAAGCTTTGCACTTGATTGATATACTCTAAGGAGGGAGCGGAGTTCCAAAAGGCTGCAGGTGATTCTTTTACAGCTTGATATATCTAATGCGAGCTGCAGGTTTTTACGAACATTAGACTGTTGACACAGGACGGCTCATTTCCTAAACGAGAGACTGGCTTACCTGGAGACATCTGACAGGGAGTATGATTTATAATACTCTGTTCATATAAGGCTTCAGCCTATAAACTACAGGGCATTTAACTCAAACACTCTCTGTAAATGTAGTGTAAATACAGTGTAAATATCGGTAAAAATTGTTGAATATTAGAAAAATACAAACGTTGTGGAGGCTAGTTGCTCGGTTGCAACCTGCTGCCACGTTTAGTCATTATTAGCTATTTGGTGTCAGACTTGATATAATGCCTATAGCAGAAAGAGGGCCAYGACRTGCTTCCAGATGTGACTGATGKGGAGAGTATTGAGACGGGGCRTGAAATTAGAAACCAAAATGGAGAACAAGTGTTTCTTGGGAAATGGAGCACTTAGAACAGTGTCTGTGGTATAAAACAATTGGTTTACCACGACTCCAATAAGGGAGCTCCTAGATGCCYCACCCTACCAAGACAACAGACAGCGGCCTCATCTTTTGATAGACAGATTACAATTTTATCTCACTGTAAGATTTGACCATTCTTTCTTTGGGTAAGATGAYCTCATTGTTGAAAAGTGCCCTCTCATTGGATAGGACTTCTCAGTAAGCATTAGCTAAGTTTTACTATGTTCCCGATGGCCAGTACCTCATATTGCACATAAATAAAAATGGCCTTGATTTCCATTCCTTTTAGCATAATTGATAACCCCGCAAGTGAGAGCCATCGCCAAATACAGATATAGTCTTTGCTTCTGTTGCACACCAGACACATCTTCAATCCTCTGATGCGATATGAGGTGTAAATCTGTTTGAAACCTGATTCATTGCATGTGGGGGACACATTGATCAACTTTACAGTGCTGTAAATCATGGATTTTCTGGTAATCTTGAAGCGCTTATACCCCATTGCCAGTACAGCATGTAATTGAAGGAGACCTTTCCAACTGAAAACCGTATAGAATTATGACCTTTATCTCATTATTATTTCTCACTCCCTGCCTTTATTTCTCCCTGTGTCTTTCTCATTTACYTCTCCACCTTGTTTTTCCTGTCCTCCACTCATTGCCTTCCTCTTTTTCTCATCCTTCTCTTTTAAAGGTTCCCGAGGTATGTTTGCAGGGTTGTGATGTTGGGTCTAGTCAGTCCCTCGTCCTCCAGGGCGCCCAGCTGGCCGCAGAATTTCAATGGGAGGGCAGCCCAGGCAGGGCTGCAGTTCTGGGGCCAGGGGGGCCAAAGGCCAGGGGGGAAGGGCCTGATGGATGGAAACCATTAAGGGTGCAGGGCCCCTCCGGACCTGGGTCGGAGAAGGCCAGGCTGAGGCCTAACAGAGAACCCCACTAGATAAATATGTTTAACCTGACAAGAGAGGGTGAGTGTAACCTCCCTCATCCTACCAGACCACGAGCATGTGAACCGAAACCTCCACGTCAATGGTAATAGAAGTCAACCCGCTCACAGACACACACAGAATTCGGTATAGGACACAAGGACACAAGTACAATGCCGACCCCCCCCCCCCTTTGTGTAAGGGTAGGAGACCATAAAGAATGAGGGTGAAGGAGTGCGTTTAGGTATGGTCTATAGTCTGCAGGTGCCAGTCAGGCCATCATACAGAAGAAGCCGATCCCTGAGAGGGAAGATATCACCATAGCCTGGTCGGCTGACAGCTCCATGGCTCCTTATATATAAAAATCTATGTCCATTTGTGCGTCCAGCTCCCCTGGCTGCCTGCCAGCTCGCTTGAAGTCAYCTAAAGTACCCTGATCCTGTTACCTGATTCCTGATTCGCTGAGCCGAAGTGACTTTGCAGCTGAAGTCATAGCTATGGCTAGCCACTCTCTGTGTTGTTGTGCACAGTACACACTATAGCAACGGCACTCCTGACATGTAGATCTGGTGATTAAGATGGCCTTATTGTTGTTTTTGAATCATCCTTCAGTAAAGCCCTCATTCCTACTGTAGCAGTCCTGTCTCGAAAAATTATGTTTTCCAATACTTTAGGCACACTTGATTTAGCTCACCCGCTGTGCCGGATGGGCAGGACGTGCACCTTTGGGACTATTCTATTGATTCTATTATGCCAGGCAAGCTACTGAAAATCAAGCACACCTAAAGTATTTAAAAGAAAACCCAGGTTTGAGGTATAGTCGTTAATGGTAAATAGTCCATTGTGAATTTTGCCGTAGGCAATGTGTAAACTCATCATTCCTCATTGGATTACATTTGATGAAGTAGGCTATTATTATATCATTATAATAATATAAGGGGGATGAATGGGTATAAACTATGAGCTACCGCAGCGCTGCTTGATGCAGGTGGATGAAACATCCAACAACAAAATCTATATCCAAATTCAAATCCAAATAACTCAGAATGTGTGATGCTATTCCAAGTAGCAATTACAAGATCCAGAAATGCAATCCTCTCTGGTTTACAGTACATTGTGATCCTTTCCACTCAAATAAACTTGATTTTAATGAAGCGTTTGGAAGAACTTCGCTGATTTACCTTTAATGCATGGTGAACTCATCGGGTGAAGGGGTGGGGGAGGGGGGATGAAGGAGGAGGAGGAGGAAGGGTTGTGATTGACTCCTTGCGCTTGCATGTGTGTGTGCCCATGTATGTGTGTGCATGCACTCTGCGCTGATCCTCTGGAGTTGACTTGGCATTCATAATCAAGATGACGTAGCCACCCGTCTGTATGGTATAGGACTCGGCTATGACATACGGTCAACATGTCATAGGCACACAATTTCTTTGTAAACGTCCCCCTCGGAGCGTCCGGTTGGTCCCTTCTGCCTGGCACAGTCAGACTCTCCCCTACTGCTTTCCTGCCAGGGAGCCTTGCAGCGGGAGGTAGCACTGGGTGTATAATGCAATTTAATTGATTAAAATAAAACATTAAAGCACTACCTTATTGAATTTGACGGCACGTACAGCTCCGGATCTCACTGGCCACTCTCTTTTATTGGCTGGGATAAAGGAGATCACGTCATCCCCCGCCAGCACAAACCTTGGCAGGAGGACGTCCTGCAGGACACACAGATTTATTTAGACCCCCCATCACATCACCCACCCTCACCGATATGTCTCCCTCGTGCCACTCTAACCTGGGCATTGGAGAGAGAGAGAGAGAGAGAGAGATGCGAGAGAGAGAGAAGAGTGCGAGAGGAGAGAGTGGGAGAGAGAGAGAGAGAGAGAGAGAGAGAGAGAGAGAGAGAGAGAGAGAGAGAGAGAGAGAGATCCATTGTTTTAAAAGACTTCAGCGCTGGGTAGGAGAGAGGAGGCAGGAGGATGGAGGGAGGGGACAGAGAGAAGGGGAGTGACTCCCCACAGGGTAAAAACGAATGGAATCAACATATTTAATAAATAAAAAGAGCTTAAATAAATACAGTTATGTGGATATTTTAGGTGTGCCGCAGAATTTTATATCCCATCAAGGTGTACCACTGTTTAGGCTAAAATGTTCCTATTAATGTATTTATATTTCAACCTTTTTTATTATTAAATAGGGTTTATTTATTTTATTTCATCGTTTTTGTAGTTCCTTCCTCATGATGGTTAATTTGTGTGTACCCCTTTAACAGCATCCCGCGAATCTAGCCACCGGTGCAGACTAAAGATGGAACAAGGAACTTCTTAATCATCATCAACAGRCAGCTCAATGGATAAATGAAGAGAGAAACTCTAAACAGAGAGGAAGAGGAAGAGAGGCCCAACTCGGTGGAAAATCCAGCTCCCTCCAGTAGGTGGCGATTTTTCATTGTTTTGCCCACCAAGCAAGGAGTTTTTGTAAGGAGGTCAGTGTATGGCATATTTCCTATGTGAAGTTTATTTGATCGAATAGAAGTTTCGTAATGCTTAATTAAGTTGTTATGGGTGTACTGATATAAGCCCTGGTAACTTGAAAAACCCCCACTTTATATCGGATTMATCTCGAGATGGCTATGCATATTCCTGGAAGGAGGCTAGTAGCATAGCATCTCTCTCCATTGAATACAGGCAGTTGAAATCAACAACCCTCATTGAATATTTAAAAAAGGATTACAATAATGAGAGGTATCCACCAATCCAAAGAAATGAGTGGGAGCTAGACAGCCCGCCGTGCCACTTTGTGGACAACAACTCCCATTGTTACGGCGGAAAGAGGTGTCTGTCTTGTCAGTATATCCATAATCTTTGCTCTGAAGAAGAAGAGTGAGGTACTATGTATTCACAGAGAACCAGCAAAGATCCACGTTGATCTGAAGTTTCATAAATCAATGTGCTGAGTCAGAATCTTAGTGATAACTATTGGTTATGAATTTCAACAAGTGAAGATTAATTAAGTAGTTTGAGAGATAATTCATTCAAGTGGGACAAGTTATATTAAGTACCGGGTTGGAAGTAAACATTTGCTGAACAGTGTGCATAACTATTMATCCCAACAAAGTCAATACTTTRTATAGCCACCTTTTTTGCAGTAATTACAGCTGCAAGTCTCTTGGGGTATGTCCCAACAAACTTGACACATCTAGCCACTGGGATTTTTGCCCATTCTTCAAGGYAAAACTGCTCCAGCTCCTTCAAGTTGGATGGGTTCCGCTGGTGTACAGCAATCTTCAAGTCATGCCACAGATTGACAATTGGATTGAGGTCTGGGCTGTGACTAGGCCATTCTAAGACATTTAAATGTTTTCCCTTAAACCACTCAAGTGTTGCTTTAGCAGTATGCTTAGGGTCATTGTCCTGCTGGAAGGTGAACCTCCGTCCCAGTCTCAAATCTCTGGAAGACTGAAACAGGTTTCCCTCAAGAATTTCCCTGTATTAAGTGCCATCCATCATTCCTTGAATTCGGACCAGTTTCCCAGTCCTTGCCGATGAAAAACATCCCCACAGCATGATGCTGCCACCACCATGCTTCACTGTGGGTATGGTGTTCTCGGGGTGATGAGTGGTGTTTAGTCTCATCTGACMAGAGTTCTTCCATATTTTTGGGGAGTCTACCACATGCCTTTTGGCGAACACCAAACATGTTTGCTYTAAGCAATGCCTTTTTTTTCTGGCCAGCTCTATGGAGTATACGGCTTAAAGTGGTCCTATGGACAGATACTCCAATCTCCACTGTGGAGCTTTGCAGCTCCTTCAKGGTTATCGATGGTCTCTTTGTTGCCKCTCTGATTAATGCCCTCCTWGTCTTGGCCGTGAGTTTTGGTGGGCGGCCCTCTCTTGGCAGGTTTGTTGTGGTGCCATATTCTTTCCATTTTTTAATAATGGATTTAATGGTGCTCCATGGGATGTTCAAAGTTTCGGATATTTTTTTATAACTCAACCCTGATCTGTACTTCTCCACAACTTTGTCCCTGACCTGTTTGGAGAGGTCATTGGTCTTCATGGTGCCACTTGTTTGGTGGTGCCACTTGCGTAGTGGTGTTGCAGACTTTCAGACTTTGGGGCCTTTCAGAACAGGTGTATATATGCTGAGAACATGTGGCACTTAGATTGCACACAGGTGGACTTTATTTAACTAATTATGTGACTTCTGAAGGTAATTGGTTGCACCAGATCTTATTTAGGGGCTTCATAGTGAATACATATGCACCCACCACTTTTCAGTTTAGAATTTTTTTGTATTTTTTTTCATTTGACTTCAACTATTTGGAATATTTTGTGTATGTCCATTACATACCTGAAGGGCACTTTTCGGCATTTGCTGTATGATCGATGAGAATCTCCATATTGCAAATGTACGGTCCCTTACTAGACGTCCGCGAATGTTTTTAAAATTCGCCGACGGCGGTGGGCCGTGCACCGGGGCCAGATCTTCCGGGAAGTCATCGAACGTTTTATAAAATGTTCAAATTTTGGTAATTTTTCCGCTGTCCCGGTAAATTCCACCAGAATCTTATTGCAAATTTACAAAACATCACCAATCACGATATGGCCATTTCTCCTAAACGGAAAAGACTTCGAAGAYGAAACTTGGTGAGAGAGAATGTTAGAGAATGTTTCATTTCAGCTTTTATTTATTTCATCACATTCCCAGTGGATCAGAAGTTTACATACACTCAATTAGTATTTGGTAGCATTACCTTTAAATTGCTTAACTTGGGTCAAATGTTTCGGGTAGCCATCCATAAGCTTCCCACAATAAGTTGAATGAATTTTGGCAAGGTTTTTAGGCCTCCTTGCTTGCACACACTTTTTCAGTYCTGCCCACAAATKTTCTATAGGMTTGAGGTCAGGGCTTTGTGATGGCCATTCCAATACCTTGACTTTGTTGTCCTTAAGCCATTTTGCCACAACTTTGGAAGTATGCTTGGGGTCATTGTCCATTTGGAAGACCCATTTGTGATCAAGCTTTAACTTCCTGACTGATGTCTTGAGATGTTTCTTAAATATATCCACATAATTTTCCTACCTCATGATGCCATCTATTTTGTGAAGCGCACCAGTCCCTCCTGCAGCAAAGCACCCCCACAACATGTAAGCTGTCCAACCCCCTGGCTCACCGGTGGGGTGAGTGTTTCTTGGCTGCAAGCCCCCCCTTTCCTCCAAACATAATTATGGTCATGCCAAACAGTTCATTTTGTTTCATCAGACCAGAGGACATTTCTCCAAAAAGTACGATATTGTCCCATATGCAGTTGCAAACCGTAGTCTGGCTTTTTTATGGTGGTTTTGGAGCAATGGCTTCCTCCTTGCTGAGTGGCCTTTCAGGTATGTCGATAAGACTCGTTTACTGTGGATATAATACTTTGTACCTGTTTCCTCCACACTTCACAAGGTCCTTTGCTGTTGTTCTGGGATTGATTTGCACTTTCGCACCAAAGTACGTTCCTAGCAGACAGAACGACTCTCACCCTGAGCGTTATGGCGCTGCGTGGTCCCATGTGTTTATACTTGCGTTACTATTGTTGTACAGATGAAGTGTACCTTCGGCATTTGGAAATTGCTCCCAAGGATGAACCAGACTTGTGGAGTCTACGATCTGAGGTCTTGGCTGATTATTTAGATTTTCCCATGATGTCAAGCAAAAGCACTGAGTTTGAAGGTAGGCCTTGAAATACATCCACAGGTACACCTCCAATGCCTCAAAATGTCAAAGTCCATCAGAAGCTTCTAAAGCCATGGCATCATTTTCTGGAGTTTTCCAAGCTGTTTAAAGCACAGTCAACTTTGTTATGTAAACTTCTGACCCACTGAATTGTGGAACAGTGGAATTATAAATGAAATAATCTGTCTGTAAACAATTAAGAAAAATGTGTTGTGTCATGCACAAAGTAGATATCCTAACCGACTTGCCAAAACCATAGTTTGTGTTAAGAAATGTGGTAGGGTTAAAATGACTTTTAATGACTCAACCTAAGTGTATGTAAACTTCTGACTTCAACTCTATATCATTATCTTCCCCAAGCTACACACCGTTGACCTTTCTGCACACTTCTCCACCTAGGAACCTGCGCCACATGGCTCATAAGCTTAAACCTTTACTAATACCATCCGATCCGGGAGCATCCTCATCAAAAGCTGACTAGGCATAGCCGAGCCTAACGGGACAGGGAATCATATATATATATTTTCATGAAATCACAAGTCCAATACAGCAAATGAAAGATAAACATCTTGTGAACCAGCCATCATTTCCGTTTTTAAATGTTTTACAGCAAAACACAATAGTATTTCTATTAGCTTAATCACAATAGCCAAAGACTCAACGATTTTCACCATGTTCTACCGCATAGGTAGCTATCAACCGACCAAATAGAGATAAAATTAGTCACTTACAGAAAAACTCCATCAGATGACAGTCTGATAAACAGTTATACAATACATTTATGTTTTGTTCGAAAATGTGCATATTTTGAGATAAATCATAGTTTACATGCAGCTACCATCAAAAATCACCAAAGCAGCCAGATATAAACAGAGAGCAACGCTGAAATACCCAAAACTCATCAGTAAAATTTATGAAAAACATGGTGTACAGCAAATGAAAGATAAACATCTTGAATCCAGCAAATTTCGATTTTTAAGTGTTTTACAGCGAAAACACAATATAGAAATATAGCTTACCACATAGCCAAACACACAAACGCGATTATTCACCGCCAAGGTAGCTTTCGCAAAAAACAGCAAAATATAAATTAATCACTACCTTGAACAAATTCATCAGATGACAGTCTTATAAATATGTTATACAATACAATTATTTTGTTCGTAAATGTGCATATTTAGAGCTACAAACCCTATTAACATTGTGAATACGTACACGATTCACCAGAATCTTCCAGAGATATTTGGACACTTCACCTAATCTGACCAAAAGAACTCATCAAACTTACATAAAAATACTTGTTGTATGGCAAGGAAAGATACACGGGTCTAATCAATCGTGTGTAGATTTTTAAAAATAACTTTACCATAACATACAGCTTGCGTTATTGCGAGACAGCGCTCACCAAAACGGCGGAGAATAGGACTCAACATTTTACACAGAAATACGAAATAACATCATAAATGTTTTCTTACTTTTGTTGAGCTTCCATCAGAATGTTGTACAAGGAGTCCTTGGTCCAGAATAAATCGTTGTTTGGTTTTAGAATGTCCATTTCTTCTGTCGAATTCGCGCCACAATGCTAGCCAASGTTGATAACATTCCCATCCTCTCTTGACGCAAAGAACGGAAAACTCCAAAAGTCSCAATAAACGTTGAATAAACTGATAAAACTCGGTTGAAAAAACCTACTTTATGATGTTTTTCTAATATGTATCAAATAAAATCAGAGCCGGAGATATTCGCCRTGTATACCGATCGCTTATCAGAAGAAAATGTCGTGGTCCTTCGTGCGCCTTGGAAAACTGACAAAATGGCTGACCTGCCACTCCAAAAGYTTTTGTTCGACCTCAGATCAAGCTAGACACCCCATTCCACCTTCCACTGCCTGTTGACATCTGGGTGGAAGGCGTATGAAGTGCATGTATATCGATAAATATAAGCCAGTTGAATAGGCAGGCCCTGACACAGAGCCCCATTTTCAGAATTWTCACTTCCTGTCTGGAAGTTTGCTGCAAAATGAGTTCTRTTTTACTCACAGATATAATTCAAACAGTTTTAGAAACTTGAGAGTGTTTTCTATCCAATAGTAATAATAATATGCATATTGTATGATCTAGAATAGAGTACGGGGCCGTTTAAATTGGGCACGATTTTTTCCAAAGTGAAAACAGCGCCTCCCTATTGACAAGAAGTTGTTAACACCTGTAACAACGTAATGTATTCTGCACAAAAGCTTGTACAGGATAACTTATATATCCTAACATCACTTTGTCGGGCAAAGACTCAACATCAAAACTGTTTCACCACTCATGACACCCATGTCTGCTTTGCACCAAATGACGAGCATCACAAACACCTGGAATCTTCTTCTTCAGTTGGTCAACTTTCACATTTACCGCTACACCAGTAATCACTCCTAATAATGGCGCCCTTTTCTTGTGAGCAAAACAATTCACATCTCTTGCCTCATTTGTTTAATGCAGARTGCCTACTCCCTCTGACGAGCAGAAACGCCAACAAYTATCACAAGACCACKTCTGGTTACCCTCACCGATTCTACAGCATCGAACTCTGTTTTCACCCACCGTGAAACCACAAATGGATCAGCCAAAAGGCAAGGGTCCACTTTTTCCAAAAACTTCACTCATAMTGTCAAAGACTCATCTTTATCCTGACCCTCGGTGCAAGCCTCGGGCTCCGAGAACTTCCTTCTCACAACTTTCTGTGAACAGTGYAGGATAGTTGCTTGGCTTAGGAACATTCTCAGCACATTTAAGGAACTTGACAAAAAAAACGTTTATTTCTTGGTATTTCATTGTTTTAATCTTTTCACACATACCAACAAACAGGTGTGGTCATTCTACAGTGGTCCCTGCAGCGTACGATCAAGCTGGTGTGATTAGAGCGCTTATTTATAAAGTCCAGTTTCGATTGACGCAACAGTCAGCATTTGAGCAAGCCACATTGATTCTTTTCACATKATTTTTTTTCACAAACACAGTCCTTACAAAGTTATGTCCTGAATGTGTCCAGTTTATTTTTGGATGCAATGTTCMGACATTCACAGAAGTCGCAACAGCATACGCAATCATCCAAATTGGAAAATGTAGGCTACATTAGTCCTAGTGCTAACTGATGAAAGATAGACATAACACAAGCAGTCATATTTGGAGAAACCACAATATGAATTAGCTAATCAAAATGGCTATTTATAATTCATCACATCAYGGTTGAGCTCAACATTGATTAAAATAATTGAGTTAAACACCTTTCTAGAAWTYAAAAGTAATCTGATGATGGGTAGTTTGTGCACACCACCATTTTAGTTTTTTCGTGTCAACCAAAGAGAATAAGAGGAGACAAGATGAGTTTGGTATGTTTGCAGTATGCATGTTGAAGGGGGTGTGTCACCTACGATCATTCACTTCCCTTCATTCAGTTCTGGAAGTTCACTCGAAACTTAAGTGACCAATTCCTTCACCTCATTATAACATCTTTGGTCTGACAGACGTTTACGTGACACCCAGAATGACAAACATGGTGCCGCACATAGCTGACAAATAGCTTAGCATTAGCTCATTAAAATCAGTACAACAAAATACCCCAAAACTATTTTACATACATCATAGGTGTMCACTACAATCTATGCAACAATCRGAACGCATGATTTGTCACCAGTACTTGAAAACATGTGAATAAACTGTAAATACTTTATGCTCTATACATACACTACCGTTCAAAAGTTTGGGGTCACTTAGAAATGTCCTTGTTTTTGAAAGATAACATGTTTTTGTCCATTAAAATAACATACAATTTATCAGGAATACAGTGTAGACATTGTTAATGTTGTAAATGACKATTGTAGCTGGAAACGGCAGATTYTTAACACGATAAACGACAACACGATATACAGAAAATAAGGCACTTACTTTGATAGGAACGCACACATGTTCAAAGTTATTATTTGTAAGGAAAACAACAATGCAATGATGCGAGCGCCAGCCAGAAAAGGAAAGGGCTCTCCTCGAAGAGGAAAGTTTTGTCCGCTCAGTAAAGCGTTAAACATAAATTGTCCACAACACTGAAATGTGCTACTTCTATGTGAACACACCTCAATTCAAACTGTTGTTAGAAAATACAACTTGTTAGATTTTTTTATTTATTGACAAGTTGAAACATAGCCTATAGATAATCAACAGGCAGCGTGTGTTAACTGTCCTATTGCGTAACAATCACATTTTGGAACAGAGTGCATTMTGACATCACGTGCATAAAACAACTCATGCTGGGGCGACTGTTGGACATATTTGGAACTCACATATGAAAAGGTTAACCGATTTTTTCAAACAAGTTAAAACCTGGTTACATTTAATCTTGATAATGTTCTAGGAAAGTTCTGCATCTGGTTTGACATTGGGAATGTTCTCAAATAGGTCTGAAACAACATTCTTCTGTGGTAAGTTCAGGATAAATGTTTTATGCAGGTTTCCTCATGGTTCTATTTAAAGTCGTGTTCTCAAAACATGCAGAGAATGTTTTTTTAATTTAGCCCTTATTTTACCAGGTTGACTGAGAACACGTTCTCATTTACAGCAATGTCCATGGGAATAGAATGAACCAATTGGAAGCTGTGGATGATTCGGTAGCCATATTGGGCATTTAGCCAAGACACAGGGGTTAACACCCCTACTCTTACAACAAGTGCCACAGGATCTTTACTGACCACAGAGAGCCAGGACACCCGTTTAACATCCCATCTGAAAGAGGGCACCCTACACAGGGCAATGTCCCCAATCACTGCCTTGGGGAATTGAGATATATATTTTTAGACCAGAGGAAAGAGTGCCTCCTAATGGCCCTCCAACACCACTTCCAGAAGCATTTAATCTCATTTCCAGGGACCAACCAGGACCAACTCTGCTTAGCTTCAGAGGTAAGCCAGCAGTGGGATACAGKGTAGGGTGGGAATTTCAGCACTTCAGCATACCGTTTCTACAGGTTTCCTTATGGTTCTATTTAAAGTAATGTTCTCAGAACAATAAGAAAATATTCCATATAAACTACAAGAAAACATTACAAATGTTCAAATAACATAAGAATGTTTTTTTTTAAACATGTGCATTTCGTTCTCAGCATCAATAAAACAATCTCTATCCTCTATCTTGTTAAGTGTGTTCAGGTGTGTTGGCCTCACCCACTAATTTCCCACACCTGATCCCACACCTGATCTTAATGAGTGCTTGTTTCCATTGAAATGGGCTGTTTAGAACAGACTAAAATAAACATATTTGTATTAGCTAGCTGTATCCTGGTGGCGCAGTTGACTAATTCCATGAATAGAGAACAGAAGATCATAGATTGGAATCTCACTGATGCGGTGACACAATACAACAGAAATGTGTTTGCATTAAGCAAATTGCCTAAGCAAATTCATTTCTATCTGTCCTATCTGTGCTTGGAGTTCAAAACAGTTAACCCAAACTAAGCTAGCAGTGTTATTAAAAGTCTTATTGAAACATTCAGTGACAGTCTAAGGAAGTTATTCAAAAACTTCCAAATAACTTTTACATTTTGTTGAAAACATTCACAACATTTAGAGGATGTTCTCAGAACGTTATTTAATTACTAACAAATAACCTACAGTATACTTTCCGTTCTCAAAATGTCAATAAAACCTCCCAGGAAAACTTTCAGCGAACCATAGTTAAATGATCTCAGAACCTCCCTGCAAATAAAGCTCTCAAATTAATATAATATATTTGGTTTACAGGTAACTCTTTCAACAATTTTAGATGAAGTTGTGTGGAAAAAGGACTGGTGTGGCGAAATGTACTTCTCCCACGTGCACAGAAACTCTTATAAATGTAAAAAAAAAATGTACAGCTTATTAGCATACACCTAATATGTTCCCCCTGTTGATGATGCTCATTATATATTAAGGTTGAACCAAAAGATCACATGTAACAAAAATGAAATGAAACACAAAATTATTATGTGAAATTGAATGAATCAATAATGTATGTTGATGCTAATATGATGTACAATATTCCATTATGTTTCTATATGATAACAATAGCGTAATATATTTAATATGCCATGTACTTTTTTTAACAGTTTCACTAATTCATTTTAATTAACTTCATCATTATGACACACCCCTCACTACTGTCATCGGTTACACTAATTGCACTGTGTGTCTACATAACCTGGTTCAAGTATTTATGACATTACCCTGAGGAAGGCACAATGATGCTGAAACGTTGGTAAATACCCATTAAATTGCTGGGAGATTATACATGGAGTGTGCGACTTTCTTTATTTTGATAGTTTTGTATCAATTGAATTTAGCATAGGTGGACTCCAATCAAGTTGTGGAAACATCTCAAGGATGATCAATGGAATCAGGATCCACCTGAGCTCAATTTCGAGTCTGGATATCTATGTAAATTAGGCATTTCTGTTTAAATTTGTACTAAATTTGCAAACATTTCTAAAAACTTGTTTTTGCTTTGTCATTATGGGGTATTGTGTATAGATTGATGTGGAATAAAGTGTATTTAATGAATTTTAGAATAAGGCTGTAACGTTAACAAAATGTGGAAAAAGGAAAGGGGTCTGAATACTTTCCAAATGTACTGTAGTAACCCTATGTGTAAAATAGTAAATAATACTTCTCAGAAAGTATTAAACTGTCAAGAGGAGCAAAAAAGGTTGTCCACTATCAGCATATCTATTTATTATGGCCATCGAAGTATCAGCTATTAAAATCAGATCCAACAATAATATCAAGGGGCTAGAAATCCAGGGATTAAAAACAAAGGTGTCATTGTACACTGATCATTCATGTTTTCTTTAATCCACAATTTGGATCCCTCCACAGCCTCATAGAGGATCTAGATACTTTTTCTAACCTCTCTGGATTACAACCAAATTATGATAATTGTACTATATTACGTATTTGATCACAAAATAATACAACTTTTACAATACCGTGTAGTTTACCAATAAAATGGTCTGACGGTGAAGTGGACATTCTCAGTATTCATATCCCAAAAGAAAGAAATGATCTCACTACAAAACATTTCAATAGAAAGTTACTAAAAATAGATAATATCTTCTACCATGGAAAGACAAATCATTGTGTATTTGTGGAAAAATCTCCCTGATTAAAATCTCCTCTTTAGTCATATCCCAGTTTACCTATTTGCTTATGGTCCTAACTACACCTAACGACCTGTTTTTTAAACTATATGAGCAAAATATATAAAAAACATTTTGGAAGAGCAAGCCAGACAGAATTTAACGGGCCTATTTAAATAATGAATATGCATTCGGAGGGCAGAAATTATTACATAGTAAAGCATTAGACCTCTCACTAAAGGCTTCAGCCATACAAAAGCTATACATAAATCCGAACTGGTTCTCTAGCATATTAGTAAGAACGGCTCACCCATGTTCAAGAATGGCTTTTTTCCCTTTTATTCAGATTACCACCTCTCTCTTTAGGTTATTTGAAAATGAAATAATCTCCAAAATGTTGCTAATTTTAGAACAAGCCATAGAACGTTGGTTGCAATTTAATTTTAATCCACCAGAAAAGACATAACAAGTATTACAACAAAAAATATGGTTAAACTCAAATATACAAATTGATAAAAAAATGTTTTAAGATGCAAGTGGGATGGGGAGAAAGTAAGGAACTTGTCTGTTGGCCCTGCATTAAAGACCAGTATTGGTTAAAGAAAATTGTCAAGTAAGAAAGTATACCAGTTTCATTTAAGGACCAAAAAATGTACAGCTGTGACATACAGATTGCAAAATAGTTGGAAAGAGATTTTTGATATACCAATTCCATGGCACATGGTTTATGAACCGATACACAAAACGACCCCGGATTCAAAACATAGTTTTTCAATTAAAATGATTACACACAATTCTTGCAACCAATAGAATGTTATATATATGGGGGATACAACCATCCCAGCTCTGCAGATTTTGCTGTGAAGAGACAGAATCATTAGATCATCAAACAGTGACATTCAATACCGCCTTGCGCACTCTTTCCTGCATCTACCTGATATAGGGTGTAATCATTAGTCCAACAGTTGCAAACGAGAGTTTGTATTGGACAAATTCAGGTATGTTTATCCCTGTTTTGTTCCGTTTGATTCCATTTAAGAAACGATTTTCAACAGTATTGCCGGAATGAATACACACCTGATCATGCGTAAAAACAGTTCACTTTCATAGCAGCCACGTTGTATTCCTTCTCGCATCTCTCCTCCTCTCACCTCTTCCCTTCGCTTGTGGACTTCAATACACAACACATCAGCCGAAACACACAGCCTACATCATTGTCACCATCATGCAATTATGCAGTAACGTTACAGTGTACAGTCAGTAAGCAGTTACACCGGCGGGCCCCGGTGGCAATATATTAGTAATACCAAAAGCTTACCTTGACTTGGAAGAGTTCCAGTGTTGTATTGGAAAGTCATAGCCAGCTAGCTAACATAGCATCTCTCTGTTGCTTTGAGCAGGGTGTTTCAGTAGGCTAAACTAGCTAGCTGCATTTGCTAGCTAAGTAAGTGAAACTGAAAGTGKAAAAAAATTATGAAATCACTCTCTCTCTCTATTTCTCTCTTGCTTCTCCTTCATTTTGGAATAAGTGAAATGGTTCAAAACTGTTTAACTATTGTCTTTCACTCTTGGAGTCAACTACTCACCACATTTTATACACTGCAGTGCTAGCTAGCTGTAGTTTACGCTTTCAGTACTAGGACATCCTCCAGAATTTGTCATAATTACTGTGTAAGTCTATGGAAGGGGGTGAGAACCATGAGCCTCCTAGGTTTTGTATTGGACGGAAGCTAGTTGTTCTCCGGCTACACCATGGTGCTATCCTACAGAGTGCTGTTGAGGCTACTGTAGACCTTCTTTGCAAAATAGGGTGTTTTAATCAATTATTTGGTGATGCAATTATATTTAGTATAGTTTCATCTAAAAATGATAACTTTTTTAATGTTTTACCATTTACATTTTTATGAAGTTCACTGAGGAGGATGGTCCTCCCCTTCCTCCTCTGAGGAGCCTCCACTAATACTTTATTTTGGTACTGTCCATATGTAGCTTGTTTTTGGTTGCAGGTTCAGGAATGGCTGGAGAATTGCAACATTTACTTGGAGGTAACTCTGCAAATAGCACTTCTGGGTGATCTGAAAAGTCATAGTTAATCGATCCAATAATATAATAATACTCTTAGCAAAAATGTTTCTTTAATTTACAATATATAGAAACTATGAGAATAGAAAGGTTCAGAATGTTTGTGAAACATCACAGCACAGTTAAAAAATAAATGGGGGATTGGAAATTATGTAGACAATTACATTTGCAATATTAAAACTGATCCACCACCTATTTTTACCCCCCAAAATATACAAAAAGTTCACAGAACAGGGAAAATATTTACTTCCGTTCTCAGAACATTTTAAAAACGTGTTGCTTCGTTCCCAGAACCAATGGGAAATGTACATTCCCACAACTTCCAAGGAACCAAATGTGCTAGCTGGGGCCCTCTCTAAAACCTTTCTAATAGCCAGCCCCTTCATTTAACATGGATCTATTTTGGGAGGTATTGACTTTAGAAGCTAGTCACAGTGCACACCACCACTCTATGCATGAAACCTTGGCAGGGCAAAGTCTGGGAGAGCAGCTCCAGCTGGTATCCACCAGGCCCAGATGTTTTTATTGTTCGGGGGGTAAGGGACAAAATACAATATCAGGTAGTTTAACGATGATGTCAGGACAAAGGCATCTTCACAAAGACCTTTCGACTGCTTTATTGTGTCAATGTCTTCTTTTATCTTGAGCATATGCTTGTGGCACCACACAGTGGCACCACCTGTTTTGAGCCTCACATTGTTAGCAAAAAATAAATAAAAAATCCAAAATGTAGGTGTTTCAGCCTAGCATAGTGCTTCTGTGGTGGTGGGGCAAGCCAGCATAAATATGGAGCGTTGAGCCGTGATTGGCTCAGTGTTCTGTCACTCTTGGGGACACGACGTCACCGCTAAGTCTAAGGGTAGACATCGAAAATTCTAGCCCTTTGGGTGCTGCCATAGAGTTACATTAGAAGTGCCCATCCAAGAAGGCTCAAGGTCATTGGCCACAGATAAAATTACATCAAATCACATTATATCTACAGAAGCTTTGATTGGACTCAACATCATACTTTCAAAATCTTAGCGAGCAGTCATCATCATGAATCAAGTCGACAATCTACTGGCAAATTATTTTTAATCCTTGTCATATGAAGAGAAATAATGAAGAGAAATTATCGATAAAACGTATTGGTGCTCATTGGTCATTGGACATAAACATTATACAACAAGTTGGAGATCGCAAATTCAACAATAAGTGGCTTGGAAGGAATTAGTGGCTAACTGCAAACATTGCAAAACAATCATTAGCCTGCTATTCAGTGGAGTGGCTGTGGCTGTGTGGTCCCAAGTCTAAGATTAAGGGTCTCTTTTCCTAGTTCAAAATTATAAACATTCAACATTGGCCATGCTGTCAAAGAAGCAAGATTTGTGCCACGCACAAAACAACTGTTAACTCGGAACTGCAAAATCTGACCTTAGTGAGTTCAAGACAACTTGGAACTCGAGAAAAACAATCTACGACTGGGGAAATACATTTTGAACTTTCATCCAACTCGGAATTGTAAATCGGGAACTCGGGCCTCTTTCTAGAGCTACGGCCTGAAGATCACTGATGTCGTCATGATTCAACTTTTTTTCCCTCGAGTTCCCAGTTGTCTTGAAAGCACCATAAATCCAGAGACTGACAGACTTTCATGACAAAGTTTGATGACAAAATTTGCCCACGAAGGACCGCCCCGCCACCTTCCTGTTCAAGTGAGCACAGCACAACAAGGTGAGTCCAAAAATGTATTGTATGCTGCTGCATAAATGAGGTAATATGCACGGGAGATATGAAAGACATCCATCCTAGCTCGCTCATTAATGTCTTAATCAAAATTACGGATTGCCTCTTATACGCTCGTCGTCCCCTTATGCCATAGTTTGTACATCTCAATTGTCATTAGAAACCACATTTGTTTAAGCAAGTCAGCCATATCAGCTATGTTGTAAATGAGGCTGAATGATCTGTTTTGCTGCCAGACAAGGCTCTGCTGATAGCCAGGTGTAGCAGTGGTATAGTACAATTAATGTATTGTTTAGTGTTGTGTTGTATAGTGGCTTTGCTGGCATGCATCCCACTTTTTTTTTAAACTTTTGCCTCACCAAGATATACATGCTAAAATTGCCACTGCTTGTACATATCATCTTTCCACTCCTCACGTCATATCACTCTCTCCCTCTCTCTCCCCTTCCCCCTCTCCCTCCCTCTCTATCTGTGTTACTGTGAAGTGCGGGCCAGGGAGCTGGCTGAAGGTTAGAGTGATGAGTATGCATCACGTCTCTGACTGTGCCACTAGGAAACCTGAGATGGGAGCAGATGTGATTGTATGCTACTGTTTCCCGCAAAGGGGCTCCTTCCTCCAGTAGACCTCAGAGGGGGGCAGGGTGGAGGTGGAGATGTTATTACGTTAAAGACATCAGATCACCGGTCTTATCTATATCAGTGCAAAAACAACTCATTCCAACAGCAGTAAGATAAGAAGAAACTGTTAGAGGGAGAGAGAGTGAGAGAGAACGAGAGCAAGAGAGGAGAGAGAAGAGAGAGAAATTGTGAAGAGGGAAAACCCAGATATTCACAAAGTTTGTGATGAATGACAGGTTGTTCCTTCATGCAAAATAGATTTGGGGTTTAAAATTCAATAAAACTGCTTTATTTTAGGGGTTTAGTGAAGGCGGGTCATTTTCTACCCTTAGGACAAGGGGAGTATACAGAATGTTAAGACTACACAAGGGTTAATTGAATGGGAAAAAAACTAAAACCCGTAAACACTAGGCCCTCCATGGAATGAGTTTGACACCCCTGTTGAAGAGGAGTTGGTTCTTGTTTGACCTGCTCAGAATCCCGTTGGTTTAAACCTTTAACTGAAAGCGTGACTCATCCTGAGTGAGAGAGAGAGAACAAAAAATTATTCAAACAATTGCAATTTATTCCTTTCAACTCGAGACATCTTGTATGTTCGAGCAAGTCTCCCCCAAGATGGCGCCGATAGAGATGGCAGCTTCGCTTCAAGTCCTGTGCAATATTTAGTTTTTTAATGTATTATTTCTTATGTTGTTATCTCAGAAAACCTTATTAAATACAGCTGGGAAGAACTGTTGGATATCAGAGAGACGTCAACTTACCAGCACAACCAGCACTACGACCAGGAATACGACTTTCCCAAAGCAGATCCTTTATCTGCACCTCCCAGGGTATTTGAACTGATTCCAGAGGCCGACCCAAAACAACGTCGTTGGAGGCAGAGAGGGTGCCAGAGCGGTCTTCTAGTGAGGCTTCGGATGCGCGCACACCACCCACTGCTTCCGAATATATTACTTGCTAATGTCCAGTCCCTAGTTAACAAAGTCAACAAAATTAGGGCAACAGCTGCTTTTAAAATAGATATCTGGGTTTGTAACATACTCTGTTTCACRGAGACATGGCTAGCTGGGGACATGCTGTTGGAGTCCATACAGCCAACGGAATTTTCAGTGCATCGCGCCGACRGGAACAAACATCTCTCCGGGAAGAAGAAGRGCAGGGATGTATCTGTAATTGTAACAACATMCAAGAACTGAAGTCCTTTTGTTCACCTGACCTAGAATTCCTCACAATCAAATGCCGATCGTATTATCTCCCAAGAGAAGTCTCCTCGGTTATTGTCACAGCCGTGTATATCCCCCCGCAAGCGGATACCAAGACGGCCATCAARTAACTTCACTGGACTTTATGGAAACCATATATCCTGAGTCTGCATTTATTGTAGCTGGGGATTTTAACAAAGCTAATTTGAGAACAAGGCTACCTAAATTCTATCAGCATATCGATTGCAGTACACGAGCGAGTGACACACTCGACCACTGCTACTCTAACTTCTGCGATGCATACAAGGCCCTCCCCCGCCCTCCTTTTGGTAAATCTGACCATGACTCCATCTTGGTGCTCCCCTCCTATAGGCAGAAACTAAAACAGGAAGCACCCGTGCTTAGGTCTATCCAACACTGGTCTGACCTATCGGATTCCACGCTTCAAGATTGCTTCGATCACGTGGACTGGGATATGTCCCGGGTAGCCTCAGACAATAACATTGATGTATGACTCGGTGAGTGAGTTTATAAGGAAGTGTATAGGAGATGTTGTACCCACTGTGACTATTAAAACCTTCCCTAACCAGAAACTGTGGGTTATTGCCACCGCATTTAATCAAGGCAAGGCGACTGGAAACATGGCCGAATACAAACAGTGTAGTTATTCCCTCCGTAAGGCAATCAAACAAGCAAAGCTTCAGTATAGAGACAAAGTGGAGTCGGAAATTCAACGGCTCAAACAAGAGACGTATGCGGCAGGGTCTGCAGACAATCACGGATTACAAAAAGAAAACCAGCCCCGTCGCGGACATTGACGTCTTGCTCTCAACAAATTAAACAACTTCTTTGCGTGCTTTGAGGACAATACAGTGCCACCGACACGGCCCGCTACCAAAGACTGTAGGCTCTCCTTCTCCGTGGCCGACGTGAGCAAAACATTTAAACGTGTTAACCCTCGCAAGGCTGCGGGCCCAGACGGCATCCCTAGCCTTGTCCTCAGAGCATGTGCAGACCAGTTGGCTGGTGTGTTTACGGACATATTCAATCAATCCCTATCCTACTCTGCTGTCCCCACATGCTTCAAGATGGCCACYATTGTTCCTGTTCCCAGGAAAGCTAAGGTAACTGAACAAAATGACTATCGCCCCGTAGCACTCACGTCTGTCATCATGAGGTGCTTTGAGAGACTAGTCAAGGATCATATCACCTACACCCTACCTGTCATGTAGACCCAATCCAATTTGCTTACCACCCCAATAGGTCCACAGACGATGCAATCGCCATCACACTGCACACTGCCCTAACCCATCTGGACAAGAGGAATACCTATGTAAGAATGCTGTTCATTGACTACAGCTCCGCATTCAACACCATAGTACCCTCAAACTCATCATTTAGCTTGAGACCCTGGGTCTCGACCCCGCCCTGTGCAACTGGGTCCTGGACTTCTTGACGGGACGCCCCTAGGTGGTGATGATTCTCTGATCCACCTCTACGCAGACGACACCATTCTGTATACATCTGGCCCTTCTTTGGACACTGTGTTAACAAACTTCCAAACAAGCTTCAATGCCATACAACACTCCTTCTGTGGCCTCCAACTGCTTTTAAATGCTAGTAAAACTAAATGCATGCTCTTCAACCAATTGTTGCCCACACCCGGCCGCCCGACTAGCATCATTAGTCTGGACGGTTCTGACTTAGAATATGTGGACAACTACAAAAACCTAGGTGTCTGGTGAGACTGTAAACTCTCCTTCCAGACTCACATTAAGCATCTCCAATCCAAAATTAAATCTAGAATCAGCTTCCTATTTTGCAACAAAGCCTCCTTCACTCAYGCTGCCAAACATACCCTCGTAAAAMTGACTATCCTACCGATCCTTGACTTCGGCGATGTCATTTACAAAATAGCCTCCAACACTCTACTCAGCAAATTGGATGTAGTCTATCACAGTGTCATCCGTTTTGTCACCAAAGTCCCATATACTACCCACCACTGCGACCTGTATACTCTCGTTGGCTGGCCATCACTACATATTCGTTGCCAAACCCACCGGCTCCAGGTCATCTATAAGTCTTTGCTAGGTAAAGCCCCGCCTTATATCAGCTCACTGGTCACCATAGCAGCACCCACCCGTAGCACGTGCTCCAGCAGGTATATTTCACTGGTCACCCCCAAAGCCAACAGTTCCTTTGGCCGCCTTTCCTTACAGTTATCTGCTGCCAATGACTGGAACGAATTGCAAACATCACTGAAGCTGGAGTCTCATATCTCCCTCTCTAACTTTAAGCATCAGCTGTCAGAGCAGCTTACCGATCACTGTACCTGTACACAGCCAATCTGTAAATAGCACACCCAACTACCTCATCCCCATATTGTTATTTATCCTCTTGCTCTTTTGCACCCCAGTATCTCAACTTGCACATCATCATCTGCACATCTATCACTCCAGTGTTAATGCTAAATTGTAATTATTTCGCCTCTATGGCCTATTTATTTTCTTACTTCCCTACTCTTCTACATTTGCACACACTGTACATATATTTTTCTATTGTGTTATTGACTGTACGTTTGTTTATGTGTAACTGTGTTGTTGTTTTTGTCGCACTGCTTTGCTTTATCTTGTCCAGGTCGCAGTTGTAAATGAGAACTTGTTCTCAACTGGCCTACCTGGTTAAATAAAGGTTTTTTTTTTTTTAAATTGTGTGTATTAGGTTTTGTTGTGGAATTTGTTAGATATTAGGTTTTGTTGTGGAATTGTTAGATATTTCCTGTTAGATACTGCTGCACTATCGGATCTAGAAGTGTAAGCATTTCGCTACACTCGCAATAACATCTGCTAACCATGTGTATGTGACCAATARAATTTGATTTGATTTGATTTGGAAAAGCATGATTGTGTTTTTTTATTTTTAGGTCTAATGCTGCCATCTTGTGGTTATATTTGGAACAATCACCATGACAAGATAATGGATGATAGTACTTTACTGTATGTGTGATATAGTTTGATCCGTTGAGTTGAGAAACATGACAAAATGGGAGATATATGTAAGTAATCTGTGTTTAGAGTGTGAGTGAGTGAGTGGTGAGTGAGTGAGTGAGTGAGTGAGTGGAGTGAGTGAGTGAGTGAGTGAGTGAGGTGAGTGGGTGAGTGAGTGAGTGAGTGAGTGAGTGAGTGAGTGAGTGAGTGAGTGAGTGAGTGAGTGAGTGAGTGAGTGAGTGAGTGAGTGAGTGAGTGAGTGAGTCAGAAAGAGAGAGAGCCGGACCGTACTGTGCTGGCTCAGATATTTTATAAAAAAATTGTCCTGTCCAGCACCGTTCAGCACCAACTATAGTGGATGTGTAACCAGGCCATCACAGTACATATCAGCTCTGCTTGGCTCAGTAGTTATAAAGGGTAATAGTGTGTTAGTGTTCGGCCTGTTGGTATCTCACTCTCCACATCACATACTGTTAACTGGCACTCTCCCACCAGACCAGTGTGTATCATCTCTCTTCATCAGTCCACTTCTCTCCAGAAAAACAACACTGGGAGCAAATGAAATAACGCGCAAACAATCAGCCCTGGACTGGACGGTCTGTTTCTCTCAATCTTGCCCAGGCTCTCGGGCCGACCCCTAACTCTATGCAGGTATCCAGGGCCTATTGTCTAACAGCAGCAAGGCGTCTCTCAGTCTAAACAGAGCTGATTTGATCTCTGACTCCTCTTCGTCAGCAAGCCATATTGTAGAGCCTTGAACAATGCATCAGAGGTGCTGCTAACCACAAACATGGAGCTCAGTTGGGGATTTCAGAGAGGGCTTCCAATTACAAACACCAACTAAGTTATACTAATTATCTCCCTCTCTCCTGTGCCTGCTCGCACGCGCGCATGCTCACTCGCACAGACACACACACACACACACACACACACACACACACACTTTAACATGCCAAATTGCTCAGGATGCTAGTTCATTTGTGTTGTATTGTTCTTCAGATGTTGCTCCAGGCACTGTGAGTTAAGATGAGACACATCATTCTTCTGGCACGCTGATAGCTTTCTAAAAGCTTTCCACTCCACTAATTAAGAACACCAAACTTGGGAGCAATCATTCTTAGTCGTAATTAAAGGCAAATGTAATGACCCACCGGACACCAGTGGTGGCTGGTGGGAGAAGCTATAGGAGGATGGGCTCACTGTAATGGCTGGAAGTATYAAACAYATCAAACCGCATGTAGAAMAAAAGAGGAKGAAGGGAAACGCTGCTTAGGTACACAATGGTAGATTTTGGTAGACAGAAGGTGCTCTTTGGTAAAAGGGGTTTGGTCATCGAAAAGAAAGAAGGACCAAGGCACTCTTCATATAATTTATTAAAATGCMTTATTTGTATGGCATGTTCAATGGAAACAAAGTTTAAAAACTCTGATGCGTTTCGGCTGCATGGCATTCGTCAGGGAGTATAAAGACATGATAATACAATGTCCTCTTTTGAACAGCTTTTGTGGCTACAGAATTCATTGGACAACACCGGGTAAGCAATACTATACACATTAAAAAGTGAAATACTGTAGGTATGTTATAAAAAAAATTCARCTCAAAGCTAGAAGCATCAGAACCCCTACAAAGGTAGTTATAACATTAAATATGACTTGGCAAAGTGCCAAGAATAGGAGAACCATCTATTCCACAGTACACTAGAACACAGCAAACATGGACAACAACAGTCTAAACATAGCTGAGGGCAATAGAGCAAAATGTCCACTAGATGAGAGCAAATGGACCTATCATGACCCTAAAGGAAAGGTGACAAATCCATATCTTCATTTAAACCAGGGTACTTTGTGGCCTGCAGTTTGTAAATCCCAAAACGTTCCCTTTGGTTCAGCTGTTTAAGACGGCCCCCTTTTCTAATTGAGGCTGGAAGATCAATACCCATAGCTTGTAGGGAGGCGTGGTTGCCATGGTGTAAGGACTTGTAGTGCCTTGCCATGGGGTAGTCTTCATTGCCTACCAGTATGGCGTTCTTGTGTTCCGCTAAGCGGTCTTGAAGGCGTCTCTTTGTCCGTCTAATGTAGAACACCTTGCACTGTGGACATTCCAATCTGTAGATGACATGAGTGGTTTTGCAGTTAATGAAATGCTTGACTTGATACTCCATTTTAGAGTATCAACAAAATACGTTTTATGTGCAATATTTCTGCAATGGTTCCACTGGTTGCATTTCAAAAAGCCCTTGGGTTTTTTRAGAGTCACCAGGAAGATAGCTGTGRACWAATTTGTAATTTAGGTAGAACATCTCTTAAAGCTTATGACTGGTGGCTCTTGGAAGACTTGGCATAGTAGCATATCGCTTTGGATGATTCACAAATTATTTTKAATTGTTCTTTTAATGTTTTCTGCTGTATTTTGTAAAAAAGTACACTCTGACGTATCACGAGGCACTCCCCTTCGCTAACAAGTTCTCTCTGTCAAGTCGTCCGGCCCTACTGTAACTGCATCTTTCAGGACCTGAGTGCTGTAGCCCCGATTCAAGAAGTGAATCTCCAATTCAGCAGATTTGACACTGTAGTCAGTTACCTGATCGCAAATTCTGCGKACTCTTTGGAATTGGCCATATGGAATGTTCTCTTTTAGCCTTTTGGGGTGAAAGCTGTCTGGACTCAGAATGGTATTCCCATCTGTAGGCTTCCTAACGATTGATGTGTGCAAACAGCCTTTGTCATTTTTACTGTCATTTTTACCTTCCACTATTTAAGTACACCGAACTCGGGAGCAATCATTCTTAGCCGTAATCAAAGGCAAATGTAACAACCGGCTGGACACAAGTGGTGGCTGGTGGGAGGAGCTATAGGATGATGGGCTCATTGTAATGGCTGGAACAGTATCAAACACATCAAACATATAGAAACCACATGTTTGACTTCGTTCCTTTCATTCCATTCCAGCCATTATAATGAGTCAGTCCTCCTATAGCTYCTCCCACAAGCCTMCACTGCTGGGCACAGACATCCGTTCAATGTCTAGTTTTGTTTTGCATTTCTTTGAGGTGTCAACTARTGTGAATTCAATGTGACATCAACAAAAAATTGTCACCATGTCATTGGATTTATGTTCAAAGATGGGTGAAAAAAAGACCGTAAGGTACATTGTTATTATGACAAACTCTCTTGTAAGATGACGCCAACATTCATTTAACAGCAACATATGCAATACATTTCTGAATATGCCTTTGATGGTGCAGTAAGATCAACTTTGAAATAAAAAATATATTTTTCACTGCGATGGAGTACAAGTTAACATTTTAATGGCTAGATTACAATACCAGCTGTATGAAAAAATATGAMATTTTCCGTGTTGATTCAACGTCATCACATTTCATTTTCTGTTGAAATTACGTGGAAACAACGTTGATTCAACCACTTTTTGCCCAGTGGGAAGTGGTACAACGTAGAGGCTGATACACTCATATGAGAGGCCACAACGCACAATCGCATTAGCAACTTAACACAAATAGGAATCAAAGTGTAAAATGGAAAGACGTTCATCTCTGATTTGTGCCATACAGGAGAGCCAGCAAAGCAAATTTTTACACATTTTGTTACATTACAGATTTTTTCAAAAATGTATAMAAATKTTCCCCCCTCATCAATCAACACACAATACCCCATAACGACAAAGCAAAAACTGTTTTTTAGAAATGTTTCCATTCCAGGTGAAGCTGGTTAAGAGAATGCCAAGAGTGTGCAAAGCTGTCATCAAGGCAAAGGGTGGCTACTTTGAAGAATCTCAAATGTAAAATATATGATTTGATTTGTTTAACACTTTTTTGGTTACTACATGATTCCATATGTGTTATTTCATAGTTTTGATGTCTTCACTATTATTCTATAATGTAGAAAACAGTAAAAATAAAGAAAAACCTTGAATGAGTAGGTGTGTCCAAACTTCTGACTGGTACTGTAAGTATTCAGAACCTTTACTCAGTACTTTGTTGAAGCACCTTTGGCAGCGATTACATCATAGATTTTTCTTGGGTATGACACTACAAGCTTGGCACACCTGTATTTGTGGAGTTTCTCCCATTCTTCTCTGCAGATCCTCTCAAGCTCTGTCAGGTTGGATGGGGACCATTTCTGAACAGCTATTTTCAGCTCTCTTCAGAGATGTTTGATCGGGTTCAAGTCCAGTCTTGGCTGTTTGCTTAGGGTCGTTGTCYTGTTGGAAATGCAATGTTGCCCCCAGTCTGAGCAGGTTTTCATCAAGGATCTCTCTGTACTTTGCTCCGTTCATCTTTCCCTCGACCCTGACTAGTCCCTGCCGCTGAAAAACATCCCCACAGCATGATGCTGCCATCACCATGCTTCACCGTAGGGATGGTGCCAGGTTTTCTCCAGACGTGATGCTTGGCAATCAGGCCAAMGAATTCAATCTTGGTTTTATCAGACCAGAGAATCTTGTATCTCATTTCTATATTTCWGTTTTTTATTTTTAATACATTTGCAAACATTTCTAAAAACCTGTTTTCACTTGGTCATTTATGGGGTATTGTGTGTAGATTGCTGAGTATTTAAAAATATATATATTTTAGAAAAAAAGGCTGTAACCTAACAAAATGTGGAAAAAGTCAAGGGGTCTGAATACTTTCCGAAGCCACTGTATGCTAAGTGTCACAAACGGTACCAATATTGCATTATGGCCTTTACAAGCAGGCTTTTATATTCACATGAATTCCTAYGGTACTCTTTAACCACCACACTGGTATGAGTATTATGGCCAGTGTCGTAGCAAACAGCATATATTACACTACTGCTCATCCAATTTTCAATTTGCCCGCTTTGCAATTCTACTCTCCTTCAGCATTTGAAATAAGCACGCATGTCCACCATGGCATTTTCTTCTTGCCTACATTGGTTAAGTGGGTAAGATTGACCGAAACAATAACCTAATTTCCTTTTGGACTAGATGCCACAGCACAGAGTAGGCAGAAGGAGGCAGGCCGCCTGATAGTTTCAGCTGTAGAAGAAAGTGATTGGAAGTGCCAAGGACAACACAGGAAATGACTGTGCCAGACTTSATTGTGGGGCTGAGGGATGACGCAGCTCAAAGAGCTCAGTGCATTTGGCTACGGAGCGAGTGACAGAGTGCCGCTACCCTCGACCGCCTCAATGTCAATGAAGCAGAACACAGACAACCAGAAGTTGTAGAAGTGAAAATCGATTTGACATAGAGCTGCACGCGTTGCCTTTTGATTTTAAGAATGTCTCTCTAATACGCCATATAATACATTGCTGAACCACTGGGTATTCTGAAATAGAAGGGCATAGAGGTTCGGGTACGATTCAAAATGAGGTGTGCTTTAAGAGGCCATGTCAACATAAACCTGGATTTCCAAAGAGCTTTAGAACTAATTTCATGCAAACATGAAAAATATGCAAGAGGGCCTACATGGGCTGAACAATGGAAATCGAYGTTTCGCATTCTAAATGYAAAACACGGGAGGGCTTAGCGGTGTATTCTGAGCAAAAAGCTTTCTGGATTAAATTCACAATACAATAAGATACTCCAACTAATGTAAGTAACAGCTTGTAAACGTTCCAGAAAAATGCATTATGCACTCTTATTAAAAATACCCCCTCTGAGTAAGGCTGGTGAGAGTGGCCAAGAGCGAAGTCACGTCCCTGGAGTGTTTGCCTTTATTGTGTCCCTCATGAGCAATCAATAGAAATGGAAACTTTTCCTGGGTCTCTTACCATACGCCTGAGATGAAGGGCGAGCTGACTTCACAAAAGCCATATAAATCAGTTGTATGGCAGAGGAACGGACCTCTGCCTGTCTCACCCTCATACAGATACACACACACATGCACACACATATACTTAAGCGCATGAACCCCCTATGCATGCATACACACACAGACGCATGCACACACACATACACGCCGACACACAAACACTGGTGAATTAACATACATGACGGCACATCATTTATGTACATGTACACTTGGGAAATTAAGGCTAATGGCAGCTCAGCCCCTCTCTCTTGTCTCAGATCCTGTCTTACCTGGATAGATCTTCTAACACAGGGACCTACAAAATATCAATCAGTGTGTCTTAGCTGTGAAGCGCTCTCTCTCACGGATAAAGAGCTTATGCATGAAACCTCTGGAAATACACTTGAGCTTGACTTATAAAATGCTGTCGCACTGAGCAAATCCCTGATCAATTCCCTTAGAGACATTTGGATGGCAGAAAGATGAAGGCATGGTGGGAGCTCTTACAGCTCTATGTCAACAAGGAGGAAGGGATCTCTCACATCCTCCACCTCACCTCCTTTTGAAAATGTATTGGAGAATTAAGTCGGAGGAGAGGGACCTTAGACCTTCTCCTCCAATAGGGTTGGAAGGGAAAGAGATCGAATGGGAGGAATCGATTTGGCAAAGAGAAAGGATGTGAGGAATTGAGCAAATCGAAATTGAGAAAGCATTCTCTATTATCTTTCCTTGCATCTTGTGGCCTCTCCCCTCTTCATCCCCTTGCTTCCAAACATATTAATCTTGGATGTACAGAAATATATATATWTTTTTTATATAACTTTCCGGAAATGTCTCTGATTTGGCACTTTATTCTCCTTTAACTACCAAAACACCCAGTTTCTCTGGTGCAGATACCTTTTTCCATTACCCCTCTGTGACCAGAGAATTAGGAGTATGTCCCAATAATGTCTCCTTCTTCCTGAGTTGTGCTCCCAGTCACTGCTCCCCACAAATTGAAAAGCATTGGATTGGTGTAGACATGGGCTAGAAGATTTTCTTATGACTGTCATTTCCTGTCAAATCAATTAAGGGAAGTGCACACTTCAAAATAAAGGAGAGATTATTGGGATGCATCATAGAAGTGAAAAGGGAAGAGGGAACAAGGAAAGTGCTTTTCCACTGGAGGTATTTAGATTGAGATAAACTTGCCATCCCTTGTAGCTCAGTTGGTAGCGCATGGCACTTGCAATGCCAGGGTTGTGGATTCGATTCCCACTGGGGACCAGTATGAACAMATATGAAAATGTATGCACTCATTACTGTAAATTGCGTCTGCTAAARATATAATCCAACTAGGCTTGGTCGTGTGATGTTAAAGGTACTTAGGACAGGCATCAAGTAATGCAGTGAGTTGAAGAGTTTATGTTTCACCATCAGTCTGCTACTGTACAGTTACACTACCAGTATGTTTCTGTAGTACTACTGTACCACACAGTAGCCATAACTATGCAACTGTCACAAAAGACAGGGTCTCATTACAGTTAAAGTAACAACAGTCTTACCATGTTTCTGTTGGTCTTGGGGTGTATATTTTATTCCATTACCGTATATGCATCATCGAACAGTATGGAAAACACATGACAGGGCAAACGAATGGAAGCATAATTAATAGCCAACAAAATGAATTTGCCCCACAAAACGACAACATGACTTAGCTGTTTCTAGTGATAACCAAAGAGCATCTTTTCCCTGGAGGCAAACACTTGTGATTCTGAATAAAGGCTTTGAAGAATTGAAATCAGAGGAGGAGCAATGATGGAACCATTTTCAATGCCTCTTGTCTTATGGGCTACTGTAGTAGGCCTACAAATACAGAGATGATTGCAAATTATAGTGGTGATGTGTCTCACTTCACCATAAAGAAAATAATTCTCAACCAACAGTTCTATGAACTAAATAGAACATTTTCTATTTTTGTTGCACCCATCATTTCTGGTTTGTTAAAAGAAATAGATCCCTATTCCAGTAACATTTTAAAGGCATATCTGAGACTTCTCAAAGGAATACAATACGGTTTAGAGTGTTGTAGGATGTACGTCCATTAGTGGCCTATAATAAAAAMATTGGTAGCGTAGGCCTAGCCTATAAATTAAAACCCTATTTCTCTTAAAGATACCTATTAATTACATTGTTATATTGTGATCCAGTGAGTTCTCATGTTGCGTGATCATTCAAGTATGATAATTGCATTTACTGCAGGTACAGTACATTAGAAGTAAGTAGGTTCTTTGAACTGTGCAGTACAGTACAGTACAGCACAGCACAGCACACTACAGGACAGCTTTATAAACTGGGGCAAGTCTTTCATGTGTGATTAAGTGACCCCCCTCCATACACACACACATACACATACACACTCAGTGAGAAACCACAGTGAGAATTATGCTCACCCACACTGAGGAAGTTAAAAAGGTCATTGGCTGTTAGCATGTGCACCACTGAGCAGATTCTGTCATATCAGATTTGATATGATGCACTAGACTAGGCTAATACATCTCACTTTCTAAACTCATGGGACAGACACTTTTCCCTCTAAAATATGTGTATGCATCATATTACTGACTGTCGGACACTTTCACAGAAAACACGTATCACCTTCATAATAAATGAAATCTCTCAGAGATTTCATCTATGAAAAATGTGACACAGCATTTTCCATTTCCAATAACACGTTTTTTAAAAACGTAGATGTTTTTTATATTTTTTTGTTGTTGTTGTCATGCTTATTCATTCTGTATAATTTTTTTTGTTGCTTACGTGATTAAATAAGCCTATACCTTGCATGTCCATTCAATTATATGGAGATGATAATATAAGACAATTAATATTTCATCATCTTGAATATTAAAACAAATTAATATTTTAACAGTTACGCTAATGTTCTGTAGGTAGACCGACTGATAGATTCAGGTTGCACGCTTTGGGCCTGGAGTACCTGCATCATGCTGTATTGTGTTGCTCTGTCTTAGTAACACAAGACAAAGTCTTTTCTCAACAGGATTGCGTTTTAATTCAAGGTCTCATCTATCTCTTCCTTCATAGACAGGTGCGCGGACGACCGACTAGGGCTAGATCTCGTTTTTAAATTGATGGAGCCATATCGTTTCCCTGAGTGCTTGGAATATGCAAAGGCTTTTCTCCTGTACATCTCTCCCTTCCACATAGATATCATTAGCAGAGTGGACAGCACTACCCCGCCCAGCGTCAGTAGACAAAGCCCTGCTATTACGCACCTATCCAGGTGTGCCCCTACCCTGGCACTTTCGATTTCCAGCCTCTCCATCTCCCTCGCGGACACGCTCTCCGGGTCCACTTTGACCTCGCGAGGGACTGCATAGGATATAATTACTAACGAGATCCCGGTGACTAGGAAAGTGACCGCGCTTATAAAACCGTAATCTACAGATGCCCCCGAATTTTCTGATGCGAGATCATCATCTGACATTAGGGAGAGCTCATGCAACCCCTCGGGCCGAATGTCGCTCGCGCAGTCATTAGGCCTACACCAGGATTTGTGGATACTTTCCCCACTTTTCCCAGGGCTTGCCAGGCGCAAATTCACATTCTCGTCGACGTAGGTGAAAGATGTCTCTAATTCTTCGTCGCAGCACACGTTGACCTTCTCCACCGCAGGGTGACGGTGTTTAGGATGCGGACCTCCGTTATGGGGAACCGTCCTTGGTGCTGAATTACACAGTCCTTTGCAGCCCGGARCTGAGATAGAGAGAGCCCAGTCAAGGGCGCAGGGAGGAACGGGTTGTCTACCTCTTCCTTCCTTATCTATATAAAGCAGCTCTACAGAAGCCATTCGATTCTTTCCGCTGGTTCACTTCAATAATTTCTCCACGGCGTTCTCAGTCCGCAGCATCCCTGATGAGAAATAATTGACAAATCAGATGTCACATCGGGGCTGATTATTAAAAACTATCAAATTATTGCATAGAGAAAACGGCAGCCACCTGTGCGTAATTTGTGGCGTTTCAAGCGCATTCTGGGCAYGTATGCTCATGATGTTATCAGAAATACTTAGTCTAAAATTTGACAATTGTTTGGGTTTAAATAATTTGCTCAATGTATACAAAGCGATTAAAGTGACAGATTAGCCGTATCCAATTAGTGCGCAATCCCGTAAACCCACAGATGATCTGTAATTCTTTTTCAAACATAATGCCTATCATGTTATGGAAGAACACACTCTTCACTATACCTAGTCATGAGAAGTGTATATAACTGTATCATAGGGCACATACAATTTCCAATAGGCTGTTATGGAGTTAAATCATTTCAGTAGGCTGTTTTGTGTGAGAAAGAGGGCTGTTTTTGAAGTAGATAAAACACTTTCCACGCCTTGCAATATGCTTCTTCGCAATATCGCGGTGAAATATTGAAGATGAATCAAATAACGTGATAGGTTTTGCGATGTGTATTTGGAGCATGCATAGCATTGCCTTCTCTATAGCCACAGCGCATCTGTTTAGTGTGCTCAGCTAATATAAACAACTGTATTTCAGGWAATAATTCATATATAAAAGCACTTACTTCTTCAGAATTCATTATGTCGAATTGTCTTCATATTCCAGAATACTTTGTATAGAATAATCATAATAGATCGATGACTAAATGCCTTTAACGAACATGTAGCCTACATGATGTTGGAGTCCTCGTCTGCTTGAGAGGAAAGATTGTCGCTGTAGTCCCTCCTTCCCACGCAAGGTTTAAGCTGCCTCGCTATGGTGCTGAAATGAGCTGGCTAACCCCGGTACCCTTGAACAGATGCAGATTACTCCAGTGTGCAGTCAGAATAAACACACACCAGAGAGGATTTCATTCTTATGGACCTCTGCATTTCAAGTCCATATAGACTTGTATAAATATTGCTAAAATAATGTTGCCCCTAAAGTATAAACCTTATGGAAATTCGATATCGTTTATTTGATCAAATGTCCATTAACGTTACTTGAGCTGTGTTAATAATCTGCTCAAGATGTATACTTCGTGTAGATGCTTGGTTGCATCAAGTGAAAACATGCATAGGCCTAAACCATAGCCAAGGTGAATTGTCAATTAAAACACATGTGGGAAAGGGAAATGGGGCACCTAGTCAGTTGTACAACTGAATGCATTCAACTGAAATGTGTCTTCCGCACTGAATCAGAGAGGCGCGGTGTGGCTGCCTTAATCGACAGCAGTAGTTGTTGGGGGTTAACTGCCTTGCTCAGGGGCAGAACAACAGCTTTTTACATTGTCTGCTCAGGGATTCTCCCTTTCGGTTATTGGCACAACAATCTGTGTCCTGGCCCCATGGAGGATTAGTGGTCACTATGTCAAAGGCATAATTTAATCCATGTTTAATCTAGAGAGCTAGCCCTGAACATTTTAGTACGTCATTAATTCACATATTCTGAGTCCATCAGTAATCCAAAAGATACAGTACAATGATTTTCCTGAWTGACAAMACTTTGCATTTCAATTGATGCCATTGTCACATCCACCTGCATATTTGTTAGTATAACCCTATCCCTTTATGCAGCTGTGTCYCATGCACCACAATTCAAAGCTATTGAGGCCRTGCAAATATCAGAGAGCCAACAATACATTCAGAGCACAAACAGACAACAGAATCAGACAGAATTGCCCAATCACCAGCAGACCAGTGGCAGTATAGGGTGAAGGACTTTGGCCCATGGCCCAATAAACTACCATTTAACTGATGAGGCTGGAGGAGAGAGGAGGGAAGTGATTCATCTAGGCAGTTGTTCCAGCAGAGCTTGGGAAGCAATACTGCCCAGTCATGGCTTGATGTATCATGACCCTGCATTATGAGAGTGGCCAGGCTGCTGTCTATTCCAAGTATGAACAGAGCTGATACAGTATATGACTGTGTACTTGTCTCAGACTTACAGACCATCAGGTGTTATCTGCTACAGCTAGGCTACACCACTCCACCAAGGACAAACGCCCTGCATGCGGCAAAGACAGCTACTCAGAGGCCAGTACATCTTCATAGAGTGTCTCATGCCACTGGCACATCCAAAGGGAGAATGGGCTGTACAGTGCCTTGCAAAAGTATTCATCCCCCTTGGCGTTTTTCCTATTTTGTTGCATTACAATCTGTAATTTAAATTAATATTTATTTGGATTTCATGTAATGGACATACACAAAATAGTCTAAATTGGTAGAATATGGAAGAAGGCACATTGGTCAGATGAGACTAAAATTTAGCTTTTTGGCCATCAAAGACAACACTATGTCTGGCGCAAACCCAACACCTCTCATCACCAAAAGANAGTATGAACAGAGCTGATACAGTATATGACTGTGTACTTGTCTCAGACTTACAGACCATCAGGTGTTATCTGCTACAGCTAGGCTACACCACTCCGCCAAGGACAAACGCCCTGCATGAGGCAAAGACAGCAACTCAGAGGCCAGTACATCTTCATAGAGTGTCTCATGCCACTGGCACATCCAAAGGGAGAATGGGCTGTACAGTGCCTTGCAAAAGTATTCATCTCTCTTGGCGTTTTTCCTATTTTGTTGCATTACAATCTGTAATTGAAATTAATATTTATTTGGATTTCATGTAATGGACATACACAAAATAGTCTAAATTGGTGAAGTGAAATAAAATATAAAACTTGTTTAAAAAAAATTATAATAAATAAAATACGGAAAAGTGCTGCATGCATATGTATTCACCCCCTTTGCTATGAAGCCCCTAAATAAGATCTGGTGCAACCAATTACCTCCAGAAGTCCCATAATTAGTTAAATAAAGTCCACCTGTGTGCAATCTAAGTGTCACATGATATGTCACATGATCTCAGTATATACATGATCTCAGTATACCTGTTCTGAAAGGCCCCAGAGTCTGCAACACCACTAAGCAAGGGGCACCACCAAGCAAGTGGCACCATGAAGACCAAGGAGCTCTCCAAAAAGGTCAGGGACCAAGTTGTTCAGAAGTACAGTTCAGGGTTGGGTTACAAAAAAATATCCAAAACTTTGATTATCCCACGGAGCACCATTAAATCCATTATTAAAAAATTGAAAGAATATGGCACCACAACAAACCTCCTAAGAGAGGGCCGCCCACCAAAACTCACGGACCAAGCAAGGAGGGCATTAATCAGAGAGGCAACAAAGAGACCAACAATAACCCTGAAGGAGCTGCAAAGCGCCACAGTGGAGATTGGAGTATCTGTCGATAGGACCAATTTAAGCCGTACACTCCACAGAGCTGGGCTTTACGGAAGAGTGGCCAGAAAAAAGGCATTGCTTAATAACGAGTCACCAACCCTGATCCGGGAGCACCCCCCACCACCCCCCCCACTGAGTAGCATAGCTAGCATAGCGTCACAAGTAACTTGTAGCATCTAAATATCATTAAATGCACAAGTCCCAAAGACACCAGATTGAAACGATACACGGTCTTGTGAATAGAAGCCACCATTCAGATTTTTTTAATGTTTACAGGAAGGCACACAATATGTAAATCTATTAAGGCTAAACCAGCGTTAGCAAAGGAGCACGGATTTTTTACTCCAACAGTCGTTGTTTCCTGCGTCATGTAAGCTAATCACGTAATTCGACCTAAATAAAAATATATATAGCCACTAACAAAGAAACAACTTCGATAAGATGACAGTCTGATACATATTTATGGTTATAGGCATAGTTTGTTTTTTTAAGAATTTTGCATTTTTGCAGGTATAAATGCACAGTGTCTACATTGGCAGCTGCAATCTGAAATAGTGCTGAAACGCAGCCAGAAATTAGCGAAACGAGACCAACGTCATATAGACGAAATTAACTGCATCTAAAACTTTCAGAAAAATACACAGCGTACAGATATTGAAAGCGCCAACATCTGTGAATCCAAACATGATTTCAGATTTATTAAATGTTTTATAACGAAAAACAAAATGGGTAAGCCGCTAAATTAAGCATAGGCCTATACCAGGCAGATGTCGGCTAGGGCGCCCCAGGCCAGTTCACATGCACAACAAGATATGATATAGACATCGTAAATTTGGGTCTTACTGTATGGCTGGGATCTTCATCAAGAATGTGTGATAAAGTGGTCCTTTGTCGCAAGATGAAGTCGTCGGTGGGTTTCCGTTCAGGAATTGTTCCTATTCCCACTCCATTTAGCACAGGTACTGGTGAGTTGGCACGGATCTCTCAAACGTAAATAAAATCAGACAACGGGAACACCGCAAAACTCCCAAAAATATTCAAATAATCTGATTAAACTATATTGGAAAAAACATACCATTAACGATGATATGGTGCACAGTGTATCAAACAAAATTCGACACGGAGATAAGTTTTCATCGCATAACGCCAGCAAAAACAGTAACAGCAATCGCAGCTTCCAACACCCCCATCGTGCGAATCAGAAAACCGGAAGTTGTCCGGTCACGCCGCAAAAGAAAGTAGGTCCTTATTTCACGTCAGTAACCAAGATAAAAAAGAAATGTTCTCCTTTGACGTCCTCGTTGACCCCAAGAGGAAGGCGAATGAAGTGTGTTTCTGGTCATGAGGGGTCATGACGCGAATGATATAGGCAGAAGCGTTGAAGCGAGCATAGACTTCTTGGCATTCTACTTCTGGTCAGGGAAAGTGCTGTCAAATGACTTGTGTACACTCAGAGACAAAATTGAAAACGGGTTTTAGAAACTAGAGATTGTTTTCTTTCCAATGGTAATTATTTATATGCATATAGTAAGAGCAATAATTGAATAAGAGCGCAGTTTAATCGTTAGAGCAAATTATGCTAATGTAAAAATAGCACCCCCTGTATTCTAAGAAGTTAAAGAAAAAATAAGCAAACACATTTGGTGTTCACTGAAAGGCATGTGGGAGACTCCCCAAACATATGGAGAGAGGGCACATTGGTCAGATGAGACTAAAATTTAGCTTTTTGGCCATCAAAGACAACACTATGTCTGGCGCAAACCCAACACCTCTCATCACCAAAAGAACACCATCCTCACAGTGAAGCATGTTGGTGGCAGCATCATGCTGTGGGGATGTTTTTCATCGGCAGGGACTGGGAAACTGGTCAGAATTGAAGGAGTGATGGAGGCACTAAATACAGGGACATTCTTGAGGGAAACCTGTTTCAGTCTTCCAGAGATTTGAGACTGGGACGRAGGTTTACCTTCCAGCAGGACAWTGACCCTAAGCATACTGCTAAAGCAACACTTGAGTGGTTTAAGTGGTTTTACATTTCTTGGAATGGCCTAGTCAAAGTCCAGACCTCAATCCAATTGAGAATCTRTGGTATGACTTAAATATTGATGTACACCAGTGGAACCCATCCAACTTGAAGRAGCTGGAGCAGTTTTGCCTTGAAGAATGGGCAAAAATCCCAGTGGTTAGATGTGCCAAGCTTAAGAGACATACCTTAAGAGACTTGCAGCTGTAATTGCTGTAAAAGGTGGCTCTACAAAGTATTGACTTTGGGAGGGTGAATAGTTATGCACGCTGAAGTTTTTAGTTTTTTTTGTCTTATTTCTTGTTTGTTTCACAAGAAAAAATATTTTGTATCTTCAAGGTGGTAGGCATGTTGTGTAAATCAAATGGCACAATCCCCCAAGGCAACAAATAGGAAAAATSCCAAGGTGGGTGAATAYTTTCGCAAGCCACTGTAGATTATAAACAAGGATATGACACTTCTTAAGGGTGTGCATTATCTTTAGGGAATAACACATTTAGATTCAGATTAAGAAAAGGTTCATGTCCTCAAAGAGACAATGCCCATGTCATGTGATTATATATGATTAGATGAATCTATTTTACTCATTTCAATTACCTTCATGAGCAATTTCAAGTGTACGGAAGGAAATATGATCAAGCATCAGCCTTTGGGCATSTAAAGGCCAATGCTTGGTGGATTATTAATAAGCAGGTGGCTCAGTGGCGTATGCCTTAGAGATTGTTTTGGAGAGTTGGCACGCAAATCCTAGCTGCATTTGATATGTTTTGACAACGTCTTTCAGGGGAGGACAAGGCCGGGTGGCTAGAGAATTACGAGAAAATAAAATTGGAGTATATTCTTTTTCCATTAGAGACAGAAAAGGAGGGAGTATAATAGAGAGAAAGGGAGTAGTGGAGAGAAATTAAAGACAGCACTAAAAGGTTGGGCATCCGAGAGTGGTTGTAGAGGTTGATAACAGTTAGACAGGGTCATAAAATATTCAGTAGTTGGCACTGAAGGTTCATTGAATGGTTTTTCTAATTGCACCAAGGTCTTGTCCTGACATGTATACTATGGATTATGTTGTAACTTCTCATAATGCAGTGCTGTTTTCTCTCATCTGAATATCAATTAGCCTTTTTTTGCCTTTCGGAAGGAATACACCTCAAAAGATGGAAGCAAAAACAGGAAAGCAAGGCTGTGTGTGTGTGTGTGTGTGAACCAGATTGGCAGCTTAAAGAAGACATTCATCTCTTGATGAAAAGATAAAGAGATAAAACACTTTTTTTGCAACAATCATTAACTCATGCTGCTCATTTGATTACACTTCTAGGCAGGGATAATTTAATATTCTTTTCCATCTACTCGCACTCTCTGCATTATAATTAATTTAATGCTATCAATTAAGGCCTCTACCATAGCATGGCTTGCTTTGCACACTAATTTATCTGGTAGCTGTTTTGTGCTATTCTATGGCTTGCCCCTAAATGTCTATGCAACTGAAATATTAGTCCTATCTCTTCGTGACATTTAAACAATTTTATTGTATCTAATTATAACAGTATTACAGCATACAATTGCAAATCTTGTTTTTTGAGAGAGCARTATTTGCTATTATCGTGATCAAACCATGTCATAGGGATTTAGTGTTAGGTCATACAAACAGCTCTTTGGTGTTTGGTATGCAGAGCATACTTTTGCAGGAAAGCTGTTTATTATGGAAAACACACAGGTTGAAAGCAGGGATAGGTTTTGTTCATTAGTCAAATTAAATAAGCTTTACTTCAGGCCAAATGTCATTCATTTTTGGAGACGAAACATGCCAAACCTTGAGAAGTCTGTTGGCAAAGTAACCACTGCAAATATGAAATATAAAAGAATATATATTTTTGTTGTTGTGAAGTTTAGCTTGAAAGTTCAATTAGAAAAGGAATGTTCTCACGAAATGCTTTGTAAGAAATAATTCATGGAATTAGCATCAAATAGAATTACATCAAAGTCGAAGCTTCAGAATAGATAGATATTCATAAATTCGTGGACTCCTACCTGACAACCCTGCAATAACTTAGTCAGATACACATTCACGTGTCAGTTTAAGATGAATGACAATCCATCACAGCCAGTCAACTATGACCCCAACATTTTAATTATATTTCAGACGACTTGCTCAGCAAACACACCCGGGAGATTATTTAGCCTAAAGGAATACCCCCCTCCTGAGAGAACTCTTGCAGCAGTTCAGAAATTGAAATATGTTTGGTGATAATAGAGGAAACTTGTCTACATGGTGAAAAACAAAGGGAACAAAAGCAGTTTTTACCTCTTCCTCTATAATATAACATTACCATTTTGCAAGAGTGCAGTTGAATTGATACCAAAACAGTTTGGTGATTCAATTGACAGTTTGACTAGTTTTGAAAATACACTGACTGTACAAAACATTAAAATATTGAGTTGCATCCCCTTTCGCCCTCAGAACAGCCTCAATTCTTTGGGGCATGTACTACAAGGTGTCGAAAGCATTCCACGGGGATGCTGGCCCATGTTGACACCAAGTTGTCTGGATGCACTTTGGGTGGTGGACCATTCTTGTTACACGCGGGAAACTGTTGAGCATGAAAAACCCAGCAGCTTTACAGTTCTTGCTTGACACAATCAAACCGGTGCGCCTGGCACCTACTACCATACAACGTTCAAAGGCACTTAACACTTGTGTTGTCTTAAGGGTGAAAAATGACCCGCCACTATGTTTAACAGCGGAGAAAACCCCCTAAATGACATTTTTTCAACTTGAAATATCATTACTTTTCCCAGAGTGACCCCAACATTAGAAAAAGTAAAACATCGCCTTTGTTCATATTTCCATGAAAGCTGTACACCACCAGGGTACAAAGATTTTCTCAGGGTAAATTTTGACCCGGCAGTTATAAAATCATTTCCACACCACAAAAACCACAAAGACACACACACATACACACACACAATGAGAAATTGAGATTATGTGTGCTACTGATTGAACTCAGCCAGCAGCTCCTGAAGAGGAAGATCAACATGGTTGGTACGGTTAGAATGAACAAGCCTGAGCTCCACCCTGCACTCCTTGCAACAAGTGGGATAAATGCCATCTCATCAAAGTTTGCCTTCACATTTACATTTACATTTAAGTCATTTAGCAGACGCTCTTATCCAGAGCGACTTACAAATTGGTGCATTCACCTTATGATATCCAGTGGAACAACCACTTTACAATAGTGCATCTAACTCTTTTAAGGGGGGTGGTTAGAAGGATTACTTTATCCTATCCTAGTATTCCTAAAGAGGTGGGGTTTCAGGTGGTCTCCGGAAGGTGGTGATTGACTCCGCTGACCTGGCGTCGTGAGGGAGTTTGTTCCACCATTGGGTGCCAGAGCAGCGAAACAGTTTGACTGGGCTGAGCGGGAACTGTACTTCCTCAGAGGTAGGGAGGCGACAGGCCAGAGGTGGATGAACGCAGTGCCTTGTTTGGGTGTAGGGCCTGATCAGAGCCTGAGGTACGGAGTGCCGTTCCCCTCACAGCTCCGTAGGCAAGCACCATGGTCTTGTAGCGGATGCGAGCTTCAACTGGAACCAGTGGAGAGAGCGGAGGAGCGGGCGTGACGTGAGAGAACTTGGGAGTGAACACCAGACGGGCTGCGCTTCTGGATGAGTTGTAGGGGTTTAATGGCACAGGCAGGAGCCAGCCAACAGCGAGTTGCAGTAATCCAGACGGGGAGATGACAAGTGCCTGGATTAGGACCTGCGCCGCTTCCTGCGTGAGGCAGGGTCGTACTCTGCGAATGTTGTTAGAGCAGCAGAACCTAACGGAACGGGTTCACCGCCTTGATGTTAGTTGAGAACGACAGGTGTTGTCCAGGATCCCAGCAAGGTTCTCTAGACTCTGGGCCCGCAGCCCAGGTTCTGGTGCTTCAGAAGCACCTAATTCCCAACAAAGTTCGTAACTCACGGTTCTATCCGTCCTCAAAGCCCTCCGGCGTTACCGCTCTCTCCACTGGCTTCAGTTGAAGCTCGCATCCGCCTTACAAGGACTCGGATCGGTGCTATGGCATGAACACGGATCTGTAGAGGAGACCCGAAGCGGCACTCCAGTACCTTCAAGCTCTGATACAGGACAGCCTCCCCTATCCACACGCGCAAGACGAGGAGGACAAAACTTGAGCCCCTTCAGTGCCTCGTGTCTCACCTCTGCTTCGCTCGCCCCGACGCTTCCCAGCCCCTTAGCGCTCTGAGGGGTATGAGTTACGATGGATTCGCATCCACCACGAAAATATGTTCCGCCTCCGAACCACCACGAGACATCGAAACTGGATTCGCCTAACTCTGCGCTCTACGCTCCAAATCGGAGGAGTGAACAAAGGGACGATAACACCTCACGACAGGCGAAAGATTAAATTGTTTCAGGTCAGCGGAAAGTCAGGTGCCATGCACCTCACGCCATTTACAGACACTGTGGAAAAAGAGCGACCGCACCCTGCGACCCATTTAGATGGGAAGATATGAAACCAAAGAAGAGCTGAACTGAATACCTTAGGATGTAGGATAAAGTTAATCCTTCTAACCCCCCCCTCCCCCCCCTTAAAAGAGTTTAGCATGCACTATCTGTTAAAAGTGTTGTTCCACTGATATCATAAATAGAGCTGAATGCACCGAATGATGTAAAGATCCCGCTAAAGCGTGAAGAATAAGAGAGCGGCCTTAGCCCTAAAATGAACAGAGCCTTAAATCGTAAATGTAAATGGGGAGAGGCAAAACTTTGATGAAACACCAGTTGGATGGCTATTGATATCCCAGCTGCCAGTGGCAAGGGAGGTTGCCGAGGTAGAGCGAGAGCTCTATGTCTCCGCCAACCGTGCCTCATCACCTCTAACCTAGCGCAATCCATATGAGAGCTCGTACTCCCCTGCTTTCACAGGAGGGCTGCCTGAGTTCAATATCGGACGGGCAAAGTTAGCCAAGCACATCTATGTAAGCTCCGTCCGAAACTCCCGGCGAATTGATGTGTCCGCAGCTCCGAGCGATGTTGTGGAGTGATGGCTTTTTGCTTGATGATGGTTCACCTGGTAAAATACCAATAGGATTTAGCTCCGTAACTGCTACGGGTTTCGTCAATAATTTAAACCGCATGAGACGGAAAACTCTCTGCTGGAGAGATGTGTATCGATCCAGCTAGGTGTGCCGTAACCAGGCCCTTTCATGGCATCCACATGAATTGACCACCAGAAGACAAAAGAAAGCCGATTGTGTATACTACTACTTTTCATAGTATCGTTTGGAGGGAATCCACGTCTAGGCATGATTTGGAGTATCCAAAAGTAATAGCAAGGGTTCTATTGCGTAGAAAAATATCATTCATAAGGCGAGGGTTTTCTCACGAACTGCTTAGAGACCCATAAGTGACCGGGCGTCATCCCGATGTCCCATGAAAGGACTATTTACGCCAGAAGTAGAATTAAGATGACCATAAGAAGTGATACCTGTTCTGTAGTTGTTGACATCGAGGGATCCGAGTGTAGGTTTTTTCCAGAAGGGTGCCAACTTCGCCTCTCTTGAAACGGGATACGGACCGTAGCAGGGTCCAAGGATGAGTGATAGGAGGTGAGGTAAGGGAGAGCGTGGAAATCTACAGAGGGAGCGAACAGTCCTCCGGAAAGTTGGTCTTGGTATGATATACATTGAGTAGATGCAGAGCAAGAAATAGCGCTGTTCAGCGTCTGCTGGGCTTAAGGTTTCTTATGCTCATATGGCAGTTCCCTCTCTGGCGGTCTACAACAACGACGAAGGGTCCACCAACCCAGAAGATGCATATCCTACATCCAGCAAGCTTACTGAGTGGAGAAAGAGGGCCAAAAGCACGGAAGCGAGTGGTGTCAAACATGGGCCAGCACCGCCGTTGGAATGCTTTCGACAAACACCCTTGTAGTACATGCCCCAAAAGAATTGAGCTGTTCTGAGGACGAAAGGGATGCAAGCTCAATATTTTAGATGTTTGTGACAGTCAGATGTTGATTTTTCAAAACTCAGTCAAACTTCAATTGATCACCAAACGTTTGTAAGCCAGAACACAATTCAACTGCACTCTTGCAAAAGTTCCGTATGACTATATAGCCACCGGAAGTAAAGTTAATATTCGTATAGAGAAAGAGATTGTATCCGAAATCACTCTTTCCTTTTCTCATAATATCAACCATGATTAGAGCATGACCTGAATTCACTTCTCACATTACCTACACCCAGAGAAGAGCAGTGATTGTCAAGGTTTCAACAGAGACTGGGCTGCGAGAAGGAGGTATTCTTCTCCCCAGAGGGGGAGGAGAATGTCGTCGGCCCATTAAAGAGGCTTCAATCATAGAGTCTCTAGAGGCAGCCCTGTGTAATTTGGTTGTAGAAATTGCTTAGAGCAGAACAGCAAAGGAGAATGTAAAGAGAGGGAGTGAAAAGAGAAGCCGATCCGCCGGAGGCCGAATTTTTCTCGCCCATTGCTGACGCGCGTCACCAGGTGCGTCGTCTGGAAGCCTTACTTGTGAATCCAATTCGACAATGAGTCGGATGTGTCGGTCATAACGGTTGAGGACGTGGAAACTGTGAAATAATTGTCTTAGTAGTAACGATGTAAACTGACGTGAATCTCTGTGTATAGGATTCTGACTAAAGTAAGGGATCATAAAATGAAGCTAAAAGGAATGCAGAGGAAAGGCTTGTCAGGTAGAGGAAGTCGCAGGCCGAATGTCCGTTATGGCATCAGTCTATAACTAATTCTGAAGAAAGTCTTACGACTGTTGAGTAGAATGTCGTAAGTCGTTAATAAAAGCTTATAGAAGCCTAGATGAAATTAATAATACGTGAACAGAAGCAGTAACGTGACCGAACATGTCCTGTTCTAATAAAAGCAAATTTCCAGCAAATGAACTTCATCAGAGCAACAAAGAACAGGTCAGATTCTTTTATATTTCATATTGCAAGTGGTTACTGTAGCCAATCACCAAGTACTCTCACGAGAATATTTGGCATGTGTTCGTCTCCAAAAAATGAGTAGATGACATTTGCCTGAAGTGAAAAGCTTATTTAATTTTGAACTAGGAGATGAACAAAACCCCGATCCCTGCTTTCAACCTGTGTGTTTTCCATAATTAAACAGCTTTTCCTGCAAAAGTATTGGTGCTGCTGCATAAAACCAAAACGCACGCAATAGATGGGGCTGTTTGTATGAAATGTGAGAACCTTAACACTAAACCCTATGAACATGGTTTGAGCATAAAATGCAACGAGAAAAAGGATGACTAATAGCAAAAGTCTTTAATGTGCTCTCTCCTCAAAAGAAACGGCAAAGTTTGGCCAAATATTGCCTTGGAGACTGCGTGGAAACTGTTATAATAAGATACTAGTAAAAGTGTTTTAAGTGTCAACGAAGAGTATGACAAGAGGATATTAAGGTGTGGACTATATATTCAGTCATAGACAGAATTTAGGGGGCAACAAAAGACCACACAAATCCTAAGTATAAGAATGATGGTCCAAGCAATGGCCTGTTGTGTAGGAAAGTAGACGGCAAAACAGCTACCAATTAAATTAGTCATGCCAAAGAGCAAGCCATGCTATAAAGGTGAGTAGGCCTTGAAATTGAAGGATAGCCATAAATTAAGTCTATAAGTGGCAGGAGTTGACGTAAGCGAAAAGTAGAATGAGGGAAAGGGACTAATAAATTTGAGAAAAAATATCGACAAGGCTGACCTAGAATTGTGCAAAAGTCAAGAGAACTGAATCCAAAAGGTAAGAT
>NC_036845.1:19483029-19555372 GCF_002910315.2 Salvelinus sp. IW2-2015
CGTCAGTGCCAAGAAGTCGAGGGACTGGAGGGAAGCATAGGCTGAGATGAACTCTGCCTTGTTGGCCGCAGATCGGCAGTTTCCAGAGGCTGCCTGAGACCTGGAACTCCACGTGGGTCGTGCGCGCTGGGACCACCAGGTTAGAGTAGCAGCGGCCACGCGGTGTGAAGCGTTTGTATGGTCTGTGCAGGAGAGAGAGAACAGGGATAGACAGACACATAGTTGACAGGCTACAGAAGAGGCTACGCTAATGCAAAGGAGATTGGAATGACAAGGGGACTACACGTCTCGAATGTTCAGAAAGTTAAGCTTACGTTGCAAAAAATCTTATTGACTAAAATGATATAGTACTGCTGGCTGGTGAAATAGGCTAGCTAGCAGTGGCTGCGTTGTTGACTTTTGTTTGAAAGTGTAGCTGGCTAGGTAACCTCTAACTGGCTAGGTAACCTCGACAATTACTCTAGACTACACAATTATCTTGGATACAAAGACGGCCTATGTAGCCAGCTAAGATCAAACAAATCAAACTGTTTGTACTGTAATGAAATGAAATGTAATACTACCTGTAAATACTACCTGTGGAGCAAAGCGGAATGCAACTACTCGCTCCAAACCAAACCGGAAGTGCGTATCGTAGAGGGAGAGGCAATAGAAGTGTTGTTTCTTGTATTATTGTCTTTTGTGTCTTTAGAGGACTGCTTCACCTTAATGTCCCCTTTCCCTTTTCTTCTGTCCTTATTTTGTCCCACTTTGTCCCTTTGTCCCTTTCTCTCTTCTTGCCAACTAGACACTCCTTGTTAGCTAGCTAGCTTCTTTCAGGAATGTCCCTAGCAACTGCCTAGCAACAGGTAAACAACTTAGCTAGCTAAGAAAACGGTATAATTTTATGAAAAATTGTTACTTTTTCAAAAGCCTTTCTTTCTTTGTTTTGCTGCTTGTTTGGTCTCCTATTCAGTTTGCAGTTTTCTTTTGATTTTTTTCGATGTACTTTACTCTAAAAAAAACATTTAAATTTCAATATTTGTAGGAGCTCATCTTTCAGCTGCTGCTGCTTAATTTGGAAACTCCGGAATTTTATTTATAATAATTTTAGTGAATTTTATTCACCCCCACCACCACTCTAGTTTCTTACCTCCCAAAGAGGAACAAGAATGTGGTCCTCCTGAGCACACTGCACAAAAACGGCTGAGATCAGTGATTGTGAGGACAGGAGCCAGCCATCATCCTGGACTACAATCACAACAAAGGAGGCGTGGACAACCTGGATAAGGTGATTGGAACTCACAGCTGCAGGAGGATGACTGCCCGCTGGCCCCTCGTCATCTTCCATAACATCATTAATGTGTCCTCATACAATGCCTTTGTGATATGTAACAAGATCAACCCTTCCTGGATGCCTGATAAGCGGAACAAGAGGAGGGTGTTCCTGGAGCAGCTGGAAAGGTACTTCTAACCCCACACAATCAAAGAAGGGAGTGCCTCCCCCGCACAGCAGCCTCTGTTCTTTCACGTTTTTGTTTTGTATCTATTACCTTATTTATTAAAAGTTCAAGACTGTTATTGTTTCCCTTCAATAAAATGCATTCAAAATTACTTTTTGCACATTTCTGATACTTTCTTAGGCTATACAAGTGCAAAAAAAATGATGTTTACACCTATGCAGTACCATTGGCAATGATAATAATAATAATAATAAACTTCTACTTTAGTAAAAAAAAAGAATTACGACAGGTGTGTTGTAAGAAAAATGAGTTGTGTCCACTGATTAAATGCAGTCTTTCTACACTGTGAAGAATAGATATTCACAAACTTTGTGATGAATGACAGGTTGTTTCTTCATGCAAAATAGATTTGGAGTTTATTATTCAATTAAGCTGCTTTATTTTAGGGGTTTAGTGAAGGCGGGTCATTTTTTACCCAAAGGACAAGGGGAGGATACAGAATGTTAAGACTACACAAGGGTTAAATCTTTTGTCTTGCCCATTCACCTCTGAATGGCACACATACAACAATCCATGTCTCAATTGTCTCAAGGCTTAAAAATCTTTCTTTAACCTGTCTTATCCCCTTCGTTCAGTCCATGCCCTGATAAATTGAGGCTGTTCTGAGGCAAATGTGTGTGTGGGGGGGGGGGGGGGGGGGGGCTGTGTTAAGAGTCCTGATTGCATATTGTGTTTCATATCTCTTTAGGTATTCCTTGACCAAAACAAAAGCACACAATTTTGGTGGATGCATTTCCCCAAGTCCTTCTATTTGCAATTTGTCCATAAGATGGCAGTGAAAGCCCATTCTAATAATACTTGTGAGTACCTGCAGAATCACGCCTATGTGATTATGAAAACACTCCATTGATCAAGTCACATTTGCTTTGTGAGYGGTGTCCATTACTATTATTTAGCTGGTGTGGTATATTAATATATTAACTATAGCTATTCTCTTACTGAATCATGCTTAAATGTCCAATCACAGTGAGGTTTTAGAATGGGATATTTTTATTGGCCATTTGCACATTGATTGTTATTTTTGCTGTAACAGAACCCAACACACCACCCATGGCAGACTGGAAAGAACAAGTACCTTGCTCCAGGGCACAATAGCAGTAACCTGTCATATTGATAACAGCAACCATTTGATTGATGTCAACCCAGAGATTTAACACATCAGCCTTGGTATTCCAGGCCCCAAATCAACCCTTCAATCTGTATCGATAACTTATTAGACTGAGGTCATCTTGAACCCCTATATTAAATGTATTGTGCTAAGGGTGTCCAGTTATAATTACGTCTCTCTCCATCTGTACTTTGAAAAATGTGTGATCTTAACCTCCTGAACTCTGCCTGTGAGGACGGATATACTTCTGTCACATTGTGATGATATTCTGCTACACAATATATTTATCACGCTACTGATACGGAGTGGGTTGATAGAGTCATGACAATAAAGTAATGACACACAGGAGCAGATGGGTCTCAGCAGAGACCGTTAACTAATTGATGCATTATCAGCATTCACTGTTTCAGCCATAAAGCCATTGCAATTTGTGTGATATGCTATAAATCCAATTTGTGGAATATGTTACACATTTATTGTGCTTAAAACCCCCTAGAGTCGATTGATGAACCGGTGCGTCAATCTCACTAACATAAAATCTCCATCAAAATCTGTCAATTTAAACTAGCAATATAATTTCTTGCATTGGATGCCTTTCAATCCACCACATCCGCCTACAGTTAAAGTCTGAAGTTTACATACACCTTAGCCAAATACATTTAAACTCAGTTTTTCACAATTCCTGACATTTAATCGTAGTAAAAATTCCCTGTCTTAGGTCAGTTAGGATCGCCACTTTATTTTAAGAATGTGAAATGTCAGAATAATAGTAGAGAGAATGATTTGTTTCAGATTTTATTTCTTTCATCAAATTCCCAGTGGGTCAGAAGTTTACATACACTCAATTAGTATTTGGTAGAATTGCCTTAAAATGGTTTAACTTGGGTCAAACGTTTCAGGTAGTCTTCCACGAGCTTCCCACAATACGTTGGGTGAATTTTGGTCCATTCCTCCTGACAGACCTGCTTGTAACTGAGTCAGGTTTGTAGGCCTCCTAGCATGCACATGTTTTATCAGTTCTGCCCACAAATTTTCTATAGGATTGAGGTCAGGGCTTTGTGATGGCCACTCCAATACCTTGACTTTGCTGTCCTTAAGCCATTTTGCCACAACTTTGGAAGTATGCTTTGGGTCATTGTCCATCTGGAAGACCCATTTGCGACAAAGCTTTAAATTCCTGACTGATGTCTTGAGATGTTGCTTCAATATATCCACATAATTTCCCCTCCTCATGAAGCCATCTATTTTGTGAAGTGCACCAGTCCTTCCTGCAGAAAAGCACCCCCACAACATGATGCTGCCACCCCCTTGCTTCACGGTTGGGGTGGTGTTCTTCGGCTTGCAAGCCTCCCCCTTTTTCCTCCAAACATAACAATGGTCATTATTGCCAAACAATTTCATTTTTCATCAGATCAGAGGACATTTCTCCAAAAAGTATGATCTTTGTCCCCATGTGCAGTTGCAAACTGTCGTCTGGCTTTTTTATGGCGGTTTGGGAGCAGTGGCTTCTTCCTTTCTGAGCGACCTTTCAGGTTATGTCGATATAGGACTCGTTTTACTGTGGATATAGATACTTTTGTACCTGTTTCCTCCAGAATCTTCAGAGGGTCCTTTGCTGTTGTTCTGGGATTGATTATGCACTTTTTGCACCAAAGTACGTTCATCTCTAGGAGACAGAACACGTCTCCTTCCTGAGCGGTATGACGGCTGCGTGGTCCCATAGTGTTTATACTTGCGTACTATTGTTTGTACAGATGAACGTGGTACCTTCAGGCGTTTGGAAATTGCTCCCAAGGATGAACCAGACTTGTGGAGATCTACAATTTTTATTTTGAGGTCTTGGCTGATTTCTTTATATTCTCCAATGATGTCAAGCAAAGAGGTACTGAGTTTGAAGGTAGGCCTTGAAATACATCCACAGGTACACCTCCAATTGACTCAAATTATGTAAATTAGCCTATCAGAAGCTTCTAAAGCCATGACATCATTTTCTGGATTTTTCCAAGCTGTTTAAAGGCACAGTCAATTTAGTGCATGTAAACTTCTGACCCACTGGAATTGTGATACAGTGAATTATAAGTGAAATAATCTGTCTGAAAACAATTAATGGAAAAATGACTTGTGTCATGCACAAGTAGATGTCCTAACCGACTTGCCAAAACTATAGTTTGTTAACAAGAAATGTGTGGAGTGGTTGAAAAACGAGTTTTAATGACTCCAACCTATGTGTAACTGTATGTCGCACTTCCGCATCTGTGGCAAAAGGTGGCAGAGCTAGAGCGGTGTTTGTCAGACCATGATACAAAAACGTCTGTAGCGTCTGAACGGTTTGACTTACACACTATTATGACCACTCTATGGAAAGGGGAGACGCTCACAAACACAATGGTGGTAACTGGTACTGGTTTCAAAGAATTTATGGAAGTATTAAGGTAGTTTTGTGCCTACCCAAAAAAGGGGTTAAATATATGAAATAACCTTCAAAAAGGTTACCTTCCATTTGTGTTATTTCATAGTTCTGATGTCTTCGCTATTATTCTACAATGTAGAAAATAGTAAAAATAAAGAAAAACCCTCGAATGATTAGATGTGTCCAAACTTTTGACTGGTACTGTACATTTTAGTCATTTAGACACTGATTCCAAACTACACTTTGGTTCGTTCAACCTATTCAATTCAATTTGTCTGAAATCAAATACCGAATTTGACAGATCAATGTGTGTCACGATCGTCTTGATGAGGAAGAGTAGACCAAGGCGCAGCGTGATAATGATACATCTTCTTTAATAAAATGAAGACGAAACAAATACTTATACAAACTAACAAAACAACTGACGAACGTGAAGCTATACAGACTAAGTGCTTGTAACGGTGTTCCTCTCTCTCTTCATACGAAGAGGAGGAGTAGTGATTCGACCAAGGCGCAGCGGGTTGTGAATACATAATGAATTTATTAGAACACGACGAAAAAACAAACTATACTTGAACAAACTAACAAAACAAATAAACGATGCAGACAGACCTGAACACGAACTTACATATAACGTGAAGAACGCATGAACAGGAACAGACTACATAAAATGAACAAACCGAAAACAGTCCCATGTGGTGCACAGACACAGACACGGAAGACAACCACCCACAAACAAACAGTGTGAAAACACCTACCTTAATATGACTCTCAATCAGAGGAAATGAAAAACACCTGCCTCTAATTGAGAGCCATATTAGGTCACCCTTTAAACCAACATAGAAACAGAAAACATAGAAATGCCCACCCACACTCACGCCCTGACCRACTAACACATACAAAACAACAGAAAATAGGTCAGGAACGTGACAGTGCTAACATGCAACATAGACATAGACAGACCTGAACATGAAAACTTATAGAACACAAAGAACGCACTAACAGGAACAGACTAAACAAACAGTCCCGTGTGGTAACAACACTGACACGGAAGACAATCACCCACAAAAAAACAGTGTGAACAGCCTACCTTTATATGGTTCTCAATCAGAGGAAACGTCAAACACCTGTCCCTGATTGAGAACCATATAAGGCTAATTACCAATTAACCTAAACATAGAAACACATAACATAGACTGCCCACCCAGCTCACGTCCTGACCAACTAAACAAAGCTAAACAAAGGAAAATAAGGTCAGGAACGTGACAATGTGATTTTTTAAATTGAGTTGATGCTTCTCAAATGCTTACAACACTTAATGCGCATCGCATTGCATTGCATAGCGATGGGTGCAATGTAGCGGTGGTAAAATATCATAAGAGTTGGAGGCGTGGCCTAATGGGGGCGTGGCCTTCGCTTAGTAACTTTTGGCCAACCGTGAGAGGGAATGTCATTTCAGGTATTGTGTCTTTTTTTTCATTATTATATGTTCTCTGCCAACACTGAATTTAAATGATATCTGCATAATTCATGTGATACTAAAAATCCTGGAAAGGTTTCCGTTGATGAAATTGCCACTATTTGGTTACTGTATTCTAATCAGTTAATGTGAAAGTCTGATGTAAAGAAAGTGATTGGAGTAATTTATTCATGCAATGGAACCAACTTAATATCTTGATTAAGAGGAAACTGATTTAATTGCTTGTAACCCAATTTAAAATGTGGACAGGTTATTACAAAGTGAAATATCTACTTGCTAAAACATGGAAAAATGGGTTTTATATACACTACCGTTCAAAGGTTTGGGGTCACTTAGAAATGTACTTGTTTTTTAAAGAAAAGCTAATTTTTTGTCCATTAAAATAACATCAAAGGGCCAGCATCGCGGAGTCGCCTCTTCACTGTTGACGTTGAGACTGGTGTTTTGCACGTACTATTTAATGAAGCTGCCAGTTGAGGACTTGTGAGGCATCTGTTTCTCAAACTAGACACTCTAATGTACGTGTCCTCTTGCTCAGTTGTGCACCGGGACCTCCCACTCCTCTTTCTATTCTGGTTAGAAACAGTTTGCACTGTTCTATGAAAGGAGTAGCACACAGCGTTGTATGAGATCTTCAGTTTCTTGGCAATTTCTCGCATGGAATACCCTTAATTTCTCAGAACAAGAATAGACTGACGAGTTTCAGAAGAAACTACTTTGTTTCTGGCCATTTTGAGCCTGCAATCAAACCCACAGATGCTGATGCTCCAGATACTCAACTAGTCTAAAGAAGGCCAGCTTTATTGCTTCTTTAATCAGAACAACAGTTTTCAACTGTGCTAACATAATTTCAAAAGGGTTTACTAATGATCAATTAGCCTTTTAAAATGATAAACTTGGATTAGGTAACACAACGTGCCATTGGAACACAGGAGTGATGGTTGCTGATAATGGGCCTCTGTACACCTATGTAGATATTCCATAGAAAATCAGCCATTTCCAGCTACAATAGCCATTTTACACGTTAACAATGTCTACACCGTATTTCTGATCAATTTGATGTTTGTTCTTTTTTTTAGGTTTAACCAGAGGGCAAAAGTATGTTCAGTGCTGGCTGGCTTGCCTCTGAACCTAACCAGGCTTGGTCCTGGATGGGAGACCATCTGCTGCTGGAAGTGGTGATGGAGGGCCAGTAGGAGAAACTCTTTCTTCTGGTCTAAAATAAATTCCCAATGCCCCAGGGCAGTGATTGGGGACATTGCCCTGTGTAGGGTGCTGTCTTTCGGATGGGACATTAAACGGGTCCTGACTCTCTGTGGTCACTAATGATCCCATGGCACTTATCGTAAGACTAGGGGTGTTAACCCCAGTGTCCTGGATAAATTCACAATCTGGCCTTCATAGCTACCTAATCACCCCCAGCTTCCAATTGGCTCATTCATCTCCCCTGTAACTAATCCCCAAGTCTCAGTCAAGTTACCTGGTAAAATAAGGGTTAAATAAAAAAACATTCTCTGAATGTTCTGTTGAACCCGACTTTAAATAGAACCAAGAGGAAACCTGCAGGAAACATTTATGGTGAAGCACTGAAATTCCCACTGAAGAACGTTGTTTCTGAACTATTTGAGAACATTCCCAATGTCAAACCAGTTGGACAAATTTCCTAGAACATTACCAAAATGTGTATTAAATCTAACCATGTTTTAACTTTTATGAAAAGTTCTGTTAAAGAATACCAATATACATGTTTTGGGGTCAAGTTCCTTAAACATGCTGATAATGTTCCTAAGCCAAGCAACTATCCTGCACCGTTCGTAGAAAGTTGAGGGAAGGTTTTACGCAAAATAACCATAGGACAACCACGGTCTCACCAAGCCCTATGAAACATATAGTTCTCAGAACGTTATGTGCTAGCTGGGAGGTCACTGCAAGTAAGAGAAAGACACTGAACATGTGTGATGACATTTAGATAGCCAAGTCAAATTTGAGTAGGATTTTACAGATTTATAACTTGAAATATAGGTTTAGTAATAATCAAATATAGCACTTGGCATTGAATCATATATTTGGTTTATATATTTGGTTTCACATAAACGTAGTTTTCTTAAATTGAGAAACCCTAACTCATTTATTGTTTTAGGCTTTTCCAAAGAGTACATTTTTACAGTGTACATGTTTTAAGTCCATTGTTACAATTGAAGTCCCTGCTCTATCATGCATGCATACACTGCTTTTCTGTTGGCTACAACTACACTATCAGAACAGCTGGTAGAGAGTAAAGCCACAGTCAAAACGCTCTTTGGAGCTCTGTGCGTAATGACAAGGCTGTCTTCTCAGACTGGAGTTGCGCATGCCATGTCACACCTCTTAACTTTACCTCTTTGCTTTACCTTGCAGTTTGCCTAACTTCGTGCATAAAGAGGACTAAAACATGGGTAAACAGCACTAAAATCCAAACCTGGTCTTCGTATTAATCGAATTACTTGTTTTTTGCGCGCTCGATTTTATATGATATATATATATCTCTTTCATAACCTCATGAAATTAGTTTACTTTTATTTTGGATAAGTAATACAAAATACTTTATTGAATAATGACTTGGCTTTGGAACTAACAGATTTTTAAAGGGAGCTCTCTTGAGGCTATTTTAAATGTAAAGCCTATGTCTGAAATGAATTACTCCTCCAAGTGAAGTGGACAGAACTAAACCATGGAGAATGTTACTTCAATTCCAGATAACCAGACACTTGGTCCATGGACTGATTATAGCACGGAATACAAAGTGGTCAGCATATTTTTTGTGATTCTCATCTGTGGGATAGGAATAGTTGGAAACGTTATGGTGATTCTAGTTGTTCTTACAACCAAACACATGCGGACACCGACTAACTGTTACCTGGTGAGTTTGGCGGTGGCCGACCTGATGGTTCTGACGGCGGCGGGACTGCCGAATATTACACAGAGTTTGTATGGAGGAGGCTGGGTGTACGGATACGTCGGGTGCCTTAGCATAACTTATTTCCAGTACTTGGGCATCAACGCGTCTTCATGCTCAATCACCGCTTTCACCATTGAGCGGTACATAGCCATCTGCCACCCCATAAAAGCGCAGTTTATGTGCACTCTGTCAAGAGCAAAGAAAATCATAGTGGTCGTTTGGGCTTTTACCTCGCTCTACTGCGCCATGTGGTTTTATTTGTCTGACATGAACGAGTTGATTTACGACAATATTACCTTGGTCTCATGCGAGTACAAAGTGTCAAGAAATCTTTACCTGCCATTTATCTACTTCACTGACTTTGCCATGTTCTACGTGGTGCCCCTCATGCTAGCCACGGTTCTGTATGGATTTATCGCTAGAATTCTTTTCCTCAACCCATTGCCGGCTGACCCCAAGGAAAATACAAAGTGGAAAAAAGAATCATGCCAAGGAAATAGGATGATGAGCACGAACAATTCATCCTGTAGCACAACTGTCCGCTCTCGCAGGCAGGTAAGTTGCCACTCTACTGTTTTAAAGTTTGTTATCTTATAACGGTGTGTCTACATCGTAATAACTACGGTGTGTGTGTGTGTGTGTGTGTGTGTGTGTATGTGTGTGTGCCTCGTGAATAAAGTGAGGGGAATCAAATTAATGATACAAAAAAACTCCAGTATAATTAGATTATGAATTCAACAGTTTCATAATTGCACTGATATGATATGTCGTGAAGTTGGGGTGTTCAATCCAAGCATATACTGTACACTCTTAGAAAAATTGCTTCCAAAAGGGTTCTTCTGCTGTCCCCATAGGAGAACCCATTTTGGTTCCAGGTAGAACCCTTTTGGGTTCCATGTAGAACCCTGTGTGGAAAGGGTTCTACCTCCAACCAAAAAGGGTCCTTCAAAGGGTTATTTTATGGGGACAGCCGAATAACCCTTTTAGGTTATAGATAAGACGTTTTTTTCTAAGAGTGTATGGTAACATCCTAGAGAAGGGAACATTTGCCCACTGGGCACAGACGTCAATTCAACGTCTATTCCACGTCTATTCCACGTTAGTTCAACGTAATTTCATTGAAACGACGTGGAAACAATTTTGATTCAACCAGTGGGTAATCATTGTAAGTAGGTTACAGTGTGCAACACGAGCAAGTCAACATGCAACAAACCACGTTAATATAGACTCATAAAGCCTCACCACTATGCTGACAGCACACGCCACTGAATAATGTAGTTTGTAACACATATAGAGCATACACAGCACCTGAGACTGAGCATGCGAATGGGAGGGGTGTGAGTTTATCTGAAGAAAGGGAGAGCTCCACTATAAGGAGTGGATTTTCAAGCATTGTGGTGCCAGCATCATGTTATAGGAATGCTTGTCACCATTAGGGACTGGAGGTGGAGTACCGGCAAAATAAATACTGGGGTATGTGTACACCATACCGGTTGAACATGAGCCAACACAATATTTAAAACGAAGATGCCAATAAACCTGTAGGCTGTAGGCTCATTATTTATCATTAACGCTTGTCACCCTCATGGAAATTAGTGAATGAACTAGAAAACTTGTAGAATACGCTCCAAAATGCGATGTGGTTTGAAGATAACAGTGACATTTTGTGAAGCCGGAGATGAGTGGCCGTGAACGAGATGCTGAGTGGACAGTGAACTCGTCAATTCAGGTTACAAGTGTAGGCCTAATGAATGAGAATCACAGAATGTTTGTAACAGACGTCTCTTTCCATTCATCAAATGGCCGCTGCACAGTGCACTGTATGGATGTGGGAATTATTTCAGATTGGACTAACATGCTGACCACACCGCTCGCGTAGCGTGCGCTCGCGTTGCAAAATAAATGTACACATACATGTTATTCATTCATTGCACCCACACTGCTCGCGTGCGACAGCGAGTGTCTGCGTGGCCAGGCACTGACATAGAAGTTATCTCTATTTGTGACGCTCAACGCTTTGCAAGTCCTGCCTCTCAAATCTCCTCATTGGTTTTTAGGAGCATATACCCACGTGGGTGAAAGATGAACTGACGTCCACACTCCAGTCGGTTGTAGTAATGCACCTTAAAGTTGGTTGCCAACCGCCATATAACGTCCAAAGAAGAAAAGGACACATGTAAGAAGGAGGAGATATGACGAGAAACGAATTGGGTTTACCGTTTTATCTGTGGATTAATTGTCGGAGTAGAGGACCTTGTGCATTTCAGGTAAAATAACAACCCAATGTTTATATCCCAGGACAAATTAGCTAGCAACAGCAAGCTAGCTAAATAGGTCAAATAGCTAGCAAGTACAAGCTAGCTAGCTAGCTAAATTGCCATAAATGTTTAATACTTTTCAACCTGTCCCCAAATTAATATACTTGGTTCAGAGTATGTTTTGATATTTCAACCTGTGTGTCCTGATCACTTCTGGTGTGGGTGAACAAAATCAACGCGCGCGCGATGGCGCACACGGACGCACACACGCGTCCGGTTTGGTCAGCATGTAACATGCATAGGTAGCCAGGTTTACAGGAGCCCTTTGAAGTTATTTAAGTAATCAAATAATCCCCACCCCCCCAATGGCTTAGACTTTTAGAGGTTAATGTTGCATTAGCATAACCAGTCATGATGTTTTCATCTGACTGTCAAACAACTGTTGGGACGCTACAGACGTTTCGTGAGAAGACCAATTTTTTGTGATGTCTCATGGTCTGGTCATAGGTCCACAGAGATCCTATTAAATTAATAGGGATTTTATATGTAATTCTACCTGTCAGAAATTAAATCTACAGTACTTTCACCCCTGTTAAAAATGAAAGTAGCAAAGCCCAGGTAAAAAGTTAGAGGAAAACCACCTCAGTCTTCTATTTGTCAGTGGGACAATTACACACATTTTAATGGCAAAGACACACCAGAATGACTTTCCAAGAATTGTTAAGTGTTCCTGAGTGGTCAAGTCTCAGTCCTGAATGAAATTTGCTTGAAAATCTGAAACCAGGTTTGAATATTGCTGTCAATCAATGACTCCCAACCAAATTTACTGAGCTTAAACAATTTTAACAAAAACATCAGATATACATGTATGTTGCCTGAAGAGTTGTGCAAATTTGGTAGAATATTATACAAAATTATTCACAGCTGTAATGGCTGCCAAATGTCCTTCCACCAAGCATTAACTCTGGGGTATGAAGACCTACGCAGTCAAGACATCTTCGTTTTTTAAATTTGTAATTAATTAGGTTACCTTGGTTGCACGCCCTCAGCATTGTCTGAAACATGGACCAAGCCAGCCTTGGGCTCTTTCTGTCTCAGTTGAATAGACAAAAAAGACAGATGATGGATCTGTGCTCACTGCTAGGTCATTTAGCAAAACAAGTCAGGATAAGGCTCTGACATAACACACACATCTCTAACTGGCCTAGCGATGAATGGAAACCAGTGCAATCCATACCACTTACCAGGGCCTGATTGAATTAACTCAAAAGGTCAAAATTGAATAAGGATAGTGATCAGGAATCTTCCCTTAGCAATGATGATAGTTGCTCTCTGGCCCTATCCAATAAGAGACACAACTGGCGTGAGACCTCACAACATAAATAAGGATGATAGAGTTTAATATAAACATTATCACATCATAATTATATTAGCAATTAAACTGGTCTCTAGGCTCTGTTGGTTTAGTCTTACAGATGCTGTTTTGTCAGTCTCTTCAGTCTGTGGTTGATATTAATTGTCAGAGGGTGCTCTCTGACCCATTTCAACCACTTTTCTTTGCATAGCAGGAACATACATTTTTTCCACACATTTTTAACAGGAGTCAAGCTGAATTCTATTCTTTCCCATGTCCTTTGATGAAAATGGCTCTTGATTTTCTTCCATGTGTTGTTGTCAGGTGACTAAGATGTTAGCTGTGGTGGTGGTGCTCTTTGCCCTCCTCTGGATGCCCTACCGGACGCTGGTGGTGGTAAACTCCTTCCTGGACAAGCCTTACCTGGACCTCTGGTTCCTACTCTTCTGCCGCATCTGCATCTACCTGAACAGCGCCGTCAACCCTGTCATCTACAACGCCATGTCTCAGAAGTTTCGCACCTCCTTCAAGAAGTTGTGTCACTGCGGTCCACAGCGATTGGAGAAGCCAGTGTCTTACAGCTTGGCCCTAACCTACAGCGCCATCAAGGACACAACCAATGGAGAGAGCCCTGACCACTTCACTACCGAGATGGATGAGCTGGCCACACCCACAGCCAGTGACCAGTTCCTGCCCAGCACCAAGAGGATATCATTCGAGGACCCCTCTCTGTCAGGCAGGGTTGCCCTTTGCACTCCCTGACAGAAAAAGTAACTCCATTCAGGCAACAATGATTATCTGAAAGGATCTTCTTATCCTTAAGCTCTAGTTTGTGATATCAAAATGGTCTCCAGCATCATAAATCCAATTCTATAACTCATTTTCTGTAGAGGAATTGATGTAATATTTGAGCAGTACAACGGCAAACATTAAATGCCAAAAATGTGTTGTTAATAGAGGGAGGAATGCTTCATTTCTTTATCTAGCATGGTGAAAATATATTCACCCCTCTCTGTGTAGCCATCTTAGCACAAAGCAMCCAATTATAGGCATTGTTTAAATCAGTCCTAAACATTGTGTGACACACACATTCAATTTGCAAGGTAATAATCATACTGCTTTCACATACTGAGCAACAGTTTCCATCTCTGTAGAGTGTTTTCCTACAAAGGAAAAAAGGGAAAGATGTTATCCCTCTTTTTATCTGGAGAGGTGTAGGCCAGGAACTCAGTGTGTGTGTGTGTGTGTGTGTGTGTTCGTGTGTGTGTTTTAAAGATAAGCTCACTCTACAGGAGGAGTCAAACTGTCTGGCCATAGTTGTTTGAACCAGCCTGCTACTTTGCATGTTTGAAAACAGCACAGCGAGAATGTGATCACTGACCACATTTCAAAGGCAAAATTCAAAGGAGGCAGAGTATTAAAACCATCTCTGCTCGAGGGGTGTAAATATCACACATCGCTTTGAAACCTGCCTGTCAGGGAAATAGAGATGAGGTGGGATGGAGTTTCTTTAAAGGTTACAGCTGATGAAAAGGACTGATAACAAAGCAATGACACGCCGGCTCTGTCATCCATTTGATTGCTCAATACCATTTGACTTTATAGTAACCTTATTGGCTAAAAGGTTCACCCGATATGAAACGTTCCGCAGGGGCAAGTGTCAAAAATGCAGCATGGTTAAACATCATGCTGTACCTGTAATGGACTACTGTGGTGTGGATTCAATCAACAAGTGTGGGAAGATTCAGAGTCCATAGCGAGAAAGATCTTTGATGACTCAGACACCTGGGTGGTTGATGGTTGTCTCTAGGTCAGGGGCCTGACATGACCAGACCAAACATTATGTTGACATCCTCAACAGCTGAGACTGATGGTAGCATTTCCACATAACGGATCCCCCCCAAGCACAACCCACAGAGCAAAGGCGAGATTAGAGGATTCATCAATGCCAAAGTGTTTTACTTTGGAGATTTGAGGGAGGCTGGTGAGTCATGGTACAGCCATAAAGCATGGGCACAGTATCAAAGAAACAGAAAGAAAAAGCATAAAAGGAATGAGCATTGATTGAATTTAGAATTCAAATAAGGAAAAAATTGAAAGTTTGATGTTGTTTATTTTATACTACTCTGTCCCTTTTAGGATACTGTAAAAATGCTTGCAATTGAATGTTCGTTACCATGTGAATGATGTACATTTCCGATGTACATTTCCGATGTACATTTCAGACCTGTTTTCAATTCATACCTTTGTACCATTTAAATTGTGTCTGCCAGTAGAGCTATTCTGTAATAACGTAGTTTGTTTCGTTCAGTTTTATTGTTTGTTCCCATCAATATACAGTATTTTACTATGGAGCGATCAATGTGGAGCTACGCTGTTCTTCTTTGGTAACACTACAACTACAGTACGTTTCAAAGAAGGTACGTGAAATAAGGATCTGTCCCTCTTGCACCTTCATCTACTATCTCCGTTGCACAGTTTCCACCATAAAAGGGAGTGGTGCCTGGTAGGGAGTTTGCAGCATKGACACTGTAAAACAAATGATGTTGTGGTGTGATTTCAAAAAGACAGACATCTATGTGCAGTATACAGTTATTCTTCAGTCAGCAATGTTGTGTAACCTGGTCTCTCTTTGCTGGCAGTTCTCTGCATTGTAAAAACTACCCTTGTTGTTCGGATGGTTTGTGTTTTGTATTTTGTATTGTTATTTGTCTATAATAAAATGATCATTGATCATGTGGTCTGTCAAATATTGATAATTACTCTCAGAATCCCGAAAWTCATGTGTTATTATTTGTAATTAATCTCAGTATATTTTGACACATCTTCACTGTATTTTCATCTATTCCATTAGGATGCAATCAAAACATATGGTTACTTTTCCAACTTCATCAAAACACTATTAACATACTCACATAGTGATTCTATCCAGATGACTGCACAAATAAATATCATGAATTTTAACAYATATGGCAGCCAACAACATGGTCGTTTCCATCTGTTCTTATCACAGCACATTCATTTGGAATAATACAWGGGATAATTGTGTGGAAAGCAGCATTGAAAGCATCAGTTTTCTTTTAAAAGTGCACCCATGTTTTATGCAGTGCTCAAATGTATTCTCCACACACACCATATTAAATAATGCCGAACTGTGATGACAACTACATAGCAAATCATCCAAATGTTCTTCATACATGGTAAATTGAGATATATTGAGACATTAAATGGGATGATTATATTGACCACGTCAATCTTTAAACAGGTCCCCTGATTGAGCACTATTCGGAGGACCTGGAATAATCTGGCCCCTTGTGAGCACTATTCGGAGGACCTGGAATAATCTGGCCCCTTGYGAGCACTWTTCGGAGGACCTGGAATAATCTGGCMCCTTGCGAGCAARGCACTCCATTTTTGGATAGTTGGATAGTCCCACTAGACCTGTCAATGTAATGGYATTTTAAAGTAAATAGCCTAGCTCAAGTAGATATGAGGTTCACCAGACACACATTTATTTTTTTATTACTGTAAAAAGGATTGTTATGGTAGCAAATTTGCATAACAATTCTGGCAAATGCTTTGTCTACTAACTTAAAAGTGCTTTGTTCTTTATAGAAGCTATAAAAGCAGCCTGCTCAGTAGTAACTAGATGAGAAAGACAAGAATGAATGAAGGTTGAGGTGAAAGGAAGGCAAACAGAATACAGATAAATATTAATAGCCTATCCCAATATCGTTCAATTCACTCTATTTCTTTTTGTCTCTCTCACCTCTTTCTTTATCTCTCTCACACACACACACACACACACCAACACAACACACACACACACACACACACACACAACACACACACACACACACACACACACACACACACACACACACACACACACACACACACACACACACACACACACACACACACACACACACACACACACACACACACACACACACACACCACAACACACACATCTTCCAAAACTGGGGTAGGTTGATGTAAGGATTAACAGTCAGACATGTCTCAAAGCTGTTAGGGAAGATGTGTGTATAGCGCTGTTTACAACATAAACTGGTCCCAAGGACATTCCCATTGGTAAGGAGATTGGGTATCCAGATGTTTCCCCATTATCTTCTCCTCTGAGTCCAAGGTCACTCACAGACACACCTGTCACCCTCTGATCAACAGCTATGTAAGTAACCAGAAAAATACCTGAATTACAATTTTCTCAATTTATTTCTACAGATATGCACAACAATGCCTTTTGCAAACAGGTGGTATAAGGGCACAAGGCGAGACTCAAATGCAGACACAGGAGGCAGATGGTTGAGCTCCGATATTTATTATACCAAAAGGGGTAGGCAAAAGGCAGGTTGGGGACAGGCGCGAGTTCRTAACCAGGTCAGAGTCCAAACAGTACCAGGCGATAGGCAGGCTCGAGGTCAGAACAGGCAGAGTGGTCAGGCAGGCAGATTCGGCGTCAGGACAGACAAGAGTCAAAACCAGGAGGGCTAGGAAAAAACAGACTGGGAAAAATAGGAGTTAGGAGAAACGCTGGTTGACTTGGCAAAACAAGACGAACTGGAACAGAGATACAGGAAACACAGGGATAAATACACCGGGGACTAATGGGGAAAACAGGAGACACCTGGAGGTGGGTGGAGACAATCACAAAGACAGGTGAAACAGATCAGGGTGTGACAGGTGGCTATTGTAGGATTTATGATGAGAAGGCCTAAGAAAAAATGAATACAACTTTTTGACTAAATAAACAAATTAACACAATCTTCCAAAGTCATACCAAGGAACATGCAGTCAGTCATTTTCTTAAGTAATTATTTTCAAAATTGCTTGTTAATCATTTAATCGACAATATGATTTTGCTCATACTAATTTAAACAGCGTTGTTCTATAAAGAAGCTAAAAAAGCAGCCTGCTCAGTAGTAACTAGATGAGAAAGACAAGAATGAATGAAGGTTGAGGTGAAAGGAAGGCAAACAGAATACAGATAAATATAATAGCCATCCCAATATCGTTCAATCACTCTATTTCTTTTTGTTCTCTCTCACTCTTTCTTTTTATCTCTCTCAACGCACACAATATACTTACACACACACGCACGCACACACACACGCACAGAACACAAACACACACACACACACACACACACACACACACACACACACACACACACACACACACACACACACACCACACACCACCACACACACACACACCACACACACACAACACACACCACACACACACCACACACACACACACACACACACCACACCACACACAAAGACTTCTCCAAAACTGGGGTAGGTTGTAAGGATTAACAAAGTCAGACGTGTCTCAAAGCTGTTTGGGAATGAAGTGTGTATAGGCCTGTTAACAACATAAACTGGTCCAAGGACATTCCCATTGGTAAGGAGATTGTGGTATCCAAATAAGCAATATACACTACCCAGTCAAAAGTTTGACACACCTACTCCTTCAAGGGATTTCTTTATTTTGTACTTATTTTCTACATTGTAGAATAATAGTAAAAGATATCACAATTATGAATAACAACATATGGAATCATTTTACATGTGTAACCAAAAAACAAATCAACATTAATTCAGATTTATGATTTTTCAAAGTAGCCACCCTTTGCCTTGATGACAGCTTTGCACACTCTTGCATTCTCTCAACCAACTTCACCTGGAATGCTTTCCAACAGTCAGGAGCTCTTTTTGGCTTGCTTTTCCTCACTCTGCGTCCAACTCATTCCAAACCATCTCAATTGGGTTGAGGTCGGGTGATTTTTGGAGGTCAGGTCATCTGATGCAACACTCCATCACTCTCCTTCTTGGTCAAATAGCCCTTATTACAGCCTGGAGAGATGTTGGGTCATTGTTTTGTTGAAAAACAAATTATAGTCCACTAAGCGCAAGCCAGATGGGATGTGTATCACTGCAGAATGCTGTGGTAGCCATGCTGGTTAAGTGTGCCTTGAATTCTATTAAATCACAGACAGTGTCACCAGCAAAAGCACCCCCACACCATCACACCTCCTCCTCCATGCTCACGGTGGGAACCACACATGCGGAGATAATCCGTTACCTACTGCATCTCACAAAGACACGGCGGTTGGAACAAAACATCTCAAAGATTTTCAAAAAATCTCACAGATTTCCAAGGATGTAATGTCCATTGCTCGTGTTCTGGCCAAGCAAGTCTCTTCTTATTATTGGTGTCCTTTAGTAGTGGTTTCTTTTCAGAAATTCGACCATGAAAGCCTGATTCACGCTGTCTCCTCTGAACAATTTACATGGAGATGTGTCTGTTTCTTGAACTCTGAAGCATTTATTTGGGCTGCAATTTCTGAGGCTGGTAACGCTAATGAACTTATGCTCCTGCAGCAGAGGTAACTCTGGGTCTTCCTTTCCTGTGGCGGTCCTCATGAGAGCCAGTTTCATCATAGCGCTTGACGGTTTTTGCGACTGCACTTTAAGAATCTTTCAAAGTTCTTGAGTGTGCAAAGGTGCCATCAAGGCAAAGGGTGGCTACTTTGAAGAATCTCAAATATAAAACATATATTATTTTAACAGTGGGTTTAACAGGGGTTTTAAGCTGGGTTTCTGTACAGCACTTTGAGATATCAGCTGATGTAAGAAGGGCTATATAAATACATTTGATTGGATTTGATTATTTTAACACTTTTTGGTTACTACATGATTCCATATGTGTTATTTTATAGTTTTGATGTCTTCACTATTATTCTACAATGTAGAAAGTTAGGTGTGTCCAAACTTTTGACTGGTACTGTATATATATAAAAAAGAAAAATAAACAAAAATACAGCCAACCAACAGTCTGTGTCCCTTCAGCTCCTCTCACCCCTATCTCACCCTCTCCCTCCCTTTCGCACAGGGAGGGTTGGACAAATGGAGCCAGTGAAGCTGTGGAGCGTAACATATTGACACTAACCTCAGCTAACATTTTATGTCCGGGAAGAGATACATTGATCTGGGCTAAAGCTCCGGGCCTCTGTGGGTTGAAAATTAGATGTTGAGCTGGACCGAAGTGGCTGAGAAGAGGAGGAAGAGAGGAGAGAGGCTGAAGGAAGGAAGGAATAGTTGCAGCACTAGGCTGATAGGCAGCCTGGTTAATGGAATTGCCTTGACCCGTTTTAGCCTCACTTATAACTGGATCTGTCTTCTGGCTGTGGGGTTGGAAATGCTGTGCACTTAAGATTATTTTAGGATGAGGAGCTTCAGAGAGTGACGGGTCTCTGTCTAGTCACAATATGTTCAGCATTCACACACACAACAAGACAAGCACAGGTAGCTGCTTAAATGGACACATTTAATTAATGTATGCATACAGTGTATTTGGAAAATATTCAGACACCTTCCCTTTTTCCACATTTTGTTACATTACAGCCTTATTCTAAAATGGATGAAATCATTTTCTCCCCTCATCAAATGACAGACAATACCCCATAATGACCAAAACAGTTTTAGAAATTTTTGCAAATGTATTCAAACCACATTCAGACCCTGCTATGAGATTCGAAATTGAGCTTAGGTGCATCCTGTTTCCATCGATCATCCATGAGATGTTTCTACAACTTGATTGGAGTCCACCTGTGGTATATTGAATTGATTGGACATGATTTGGAAAGACACACACCTGTCTATATAATGTCCCACTGATGACAGTCTATGTCAGAGCAAAAACCAAGCCATGTGGTCGAAGGAATTGTCTGTAGAGCTCCGAGACAGGACTGTGTCGAGGCACAGATCTGGGGAAGGGTACCAAAACATTTCTGCAGCATTGAAGGTCCCCAAGAACACAGTGGCCTCCATAATTCTTAAATGGAAGAAGTTTGAAACCACCAAGACTGTTCCTAAAGCTGACCGCCCTGCCAAACGGAGCAATCAAGGGAGAAGGGCCTTGGTTAGGGAGTTGACCAAGAACCCGATGGTCACTCTGACAGAGCTCCAGAGTTCCTCGGTGGAGATGTGTGGAAACTTCCAAAAGGACAACCATAAAACATCCAGACTAAGGTTTGCAACTGCACATGGGGACAAAGACAATACTTTTTGGAGAAATGTCCTCTGGTCTGATGAAACAAAAATAGAACTGTTTGTCCATAATGACTGTCATTATTTTTGGAGAAAAAAGGGGGAGGCTWGCAAGCCGAAGAACACCATCCCAACCGTTAAGCACGGAGTTCGCAGCATCATGTTGTGGGGGTGTTTTGCTGCAGGGGGGGCTGGTGCACTAACCAAAATAGATGGCTGCATGAGGAAGGAAAATGATGTGGATATATTGAAGCAACTTCTCAAGACATTAGTCAGGAAGTTAAGCTTGGTCGCAAATGGGTCTTCCAAATGGACAATGACCCCAAGCATACTTCCAAAGTTGTGGCAAAATGGCTTAMGGACAACAAAGTCAAGGTATTGGAGTGGCCATCACAAAGCCCTGACCTCAATCCTATAGAAAATTTGTGGGCAGAACTGAAAAAGTGTGTGCGAGCATGGAGGCCTACAAACCTGACTCAGTCTCACCAGCTCTGTCAGGAGGAATGGGCCAAAATTCACCCATCTTATTGTGGGATGCTTGTGGAAGGCTACCTGAAACGTTTGACCCAAGTTAAACAATTTTAAGGCAATGCTACCAAATATTAATTGACTGTATGTAAACGTCTGTGTCATATCCTGACCATAGAGAGCCCTTGTTTCTCTATGGTGGAGTAGGTCAGGGCGTGACTAGGGGGTAGTCTTGTTTTATATTTCTATGTGGGGTTCTAGTTTAATTTTTGTTGGTGATTTGTATGATTCCCAATTAGAGGCAGCTGGTATCGTTGTCTCTAATTGGGGGATCATATTTAGGTAGCATTTTTCCCACCTGTGTTTGTGGGATATCATTTTTTGTTTTGTGCATGTGCACCACGTAGTCACGTGTCGTTGTTTCTTTATTGTTTTGTTGTTCGGTTCACTTACTTCAATAAATAAGATGTGGAACCCAGATCACGCTGCACGTTGGTCCGAGTATGCTTCCAACGACGGTCGAGACATTCTGACCCACTGGGAATGTTATGAAAGAAATAAAAGCTGAAATAAATCATTCTCTCTACTATTTTTCTGACATTTGACATTCTTAAAATAAAGTGGTGATCCTAACTGACCTAATACAGGGAATTTTTCACTAGGATTAAATGTCAGGAATTGTGAAAAACTGAGTTTAAATGTATCTGGCTAAGGTGTATGTAAACTTCCAACTTCAACTGTATATATATATACATGTATATATATATATATATATATTTATATATTCCTTTGTCTTTATGGGGAATTGTGTGTAGATTGATGAGGAAAATAAACAATTTAATCAATTTTAAAATAAGGCTGTAACAAAATGTGAAAAGAGTCAAGGGGTCTGAATATTTTCCAAATGCACTCACTCTCTCACTCTCTATATATAAATAAGCTGGAAGTAAAAGCCTAAGTATTGTTGTCCATTAGTTTACTCCAATTAGGGGAGGGGTGGTAAGGTTAGGGGAAAATAATTAATTAGGACAAAATATTTTAAAGACATTTACATGGGGGATTGGAAAGGATGCAGATGATTACATTGATAGAAGCCACAATCTATCTGCGATATTAAAGCTAATCTACATAAAATACCTAAAATAATAAAAATCAAATAATGTATTTGTCATCTGCCCTCTTGGTACTTGCATCGGCTGTAGCTGAACTTCTAATGTTAGCTAAATCCAACACATTTTTGGGAATCCTCTTCGCAATATTCTGGTTGAAACATGTATGCTTGAACATCACCATGTAGCTAGTAGATGCTCCATCGTCAAATTCCTGATGATGAGAGGAATCACTTGAAGCCATAGCGCCATGTCAGTTCTTTCAGTTTTGCCCAAAGGATTGTTGTTAGTGTCCGCCTCCTTTTCATAAAAACCCGCCTTGGGGGAGGGACAAGGGCCAGAGCAAGAAGCACCGCCCAACACAAGTTGTAGTCTCTCAGAGACTGGAGAACATTTGTGTGCTTGTATATTTAGCAATGACTCCACCGTTAGGAACATCGCTGAAAGACATCCAACGGCTCTATTGAAAAAGGACAATCATATCTACACCCACAAAAACGTATAGTGGAATCAGTATGACAGAGCCTTTGCGAAATGCCGCAAAGCAGAACTACATTCATTTTTAGATTCCCCCACCCATCAATAAAACAGAAGCCGCCATAGGGTGTATCATTCAGCGCGTGAAGCCCTGACCTKCCTTCCTCCTGGGCAATTATGTGTGAAACACATCTCAGTGTCCTTGAAATTTCTCAGACATGATGAAAACAAACACAGATTCTCCTGGGTGAAATTCCCCTTTAACCTGTTTAAACGTTTTGCTCACATCGGCCACACAGAGCGAGATCAGACAGTCAACCGGAAAAACATGGGCTTCCATGCAAGGCACACTGTTATATTCCTAGAAGCAAGCCTAAAAGGATTATTTGGAGTTCTGCTTCGCTGGGCAACTCGTGACTGTTATTGAAAACTCAACTGTAACACTCAAAACTCAACTGTGATATTCAAAAACGCAACAGTAATAGCTTCTTGTAAAAATCGAACTTAATTGAATATAAAAAATGTTGTCCTTTAGCAGATGCTCTTATCCAGAGCAACTTAAAGGAGGGTTAAGCGCCTTGCTCAAGGGAACATGGACAGATATTTCACGTAGTTGGCTCAGTGATTCATACCAGAAACCTCTTGGTTACTGGACCAGACACTCCTAACCACTAGGCTACCTGCCGCTCTGGCGTAAACAATAAGAGCTCTAGACAGCTCCATTCGACAGCGTTAAATCAAGCTTGAGTGCTGCCACTACATGCACTTTATGAACAGGAGAGATCTTTTATTTATTGGATTTAGTACATTTAGACTGAGCCTGCTGTACTGGCCTGTGATGTGCTGTAAAAAGAGACATGGGGAGATAAGAGCTACTGTGTGTTACTATAAAACATGCAGGGAGTAGCAATAAAAAAAAGGTATTGTGGTTTGGGAAGAAATGACAACGGAGCCATTTCATTAACACCCAGCGTTGTCTCCGCACGACAACAAGCTTGTTGTTCTGGGATCTGCTGGCGCTTCGGTGACATATCAAACCTGTGATTGTCAAAGAAGCCAAGTGGAGAATCAGTCTTGCAAAGCAGCCAAATCAACACTAAGACCGTGATGGAGTACATGAAAAGAGCCACCTGCTGATCATGTACATGATGCAGACTGTGACTGAAGCTATAGAGAATCAGCGGAGGCTAATGTTACCGCCATCGGGCAAATCAAATGGTGAACAGAAAGAAAGAAAACATGGCGTGAAAGAGGGCATGTAATCCCAGGTTGTTGCTCTCGGGCCCATGTGGCAATATAAAGAGCAGTAGTGTGTAAGCAATTGATGYCTGCCTAAGGAGAGTGAAAAGCCACAGGAGTAGAAAGCAATCCACATCAACATGACAATATTCTTCACGGAGGATGCTGTATAATCGCAGGAAGTAAAGTGCAGCTACTTCAGAGTGACATGTGCCTGCAGGAAATGCTCTGTGTCAGATCTAACTTGAAGACAAAGTGTTCTCAATGTACAGAAGCAATCTCTCAGCTGCTTGATGTGTCATATAAGTTTTGTGTGTATTTTTGCAGCCACTGTTCAAGATTCTGTCCCCGTCATGTGAAAAGTGCCATATGGATCTTTGGGGCTTTGGGGTCATTTAGCACCCTCCTGTTGGGGCACTCCCAGGTCACATACTTAGACCACAGGAAACTTTAATCACTTCATGAGGCATGTACACGCAGCACACCACAACAAGTCTTAATTCTAAACCATCTATTTGGTGTTTAGTGGTAGGAAGCTTTGTCACACTTAGCTGTTTCCCAACAAAGATAATAAGAGAAAATATACATGTACAGTCGTGGCCAAAAGTTTTGAGAATGACACAAATATACATTTTCACAAAGTCTGCTGCCTCAGTTTGTATGATGGCAATTTGCATAAACTCCAGAATGTTATGAAGAGTGATCAGATGAATTGCAATTAATTGCAAAGTCCCTCTTTGCCATGCAAATTAACTGAATCCCCCAAAAAACATTTCCACTGCATTTCAGCCCTGCCACAAAAGGACCAGCTTACATCATGTCAGTGATTATCTCGTTAACACAGGTGTGAGTGTTAAAGAGGACAAGGATGGAGATCAATCTGTCATGCTGATTGAGTTCGAATAACAGACTGGAAGCTTCAAAAGGAGGGTGGTGCTTGGAATCATTGTTCTTCCTCTGTCATCCATGGTTACCTGCAAGGAAATACGTGCCGTCATCATTGCTTTGCACAAAAAGGGCTTCACAGGCTAGGATATTGCTGAAAGTAAGATTGCACCTAAATCAACCATTTACCGGATCATCAAGAACTTCAAGGAGAGCGGTTCAATTGCTGTGAAGAAGGCTTCAGGGCGCCCAAGAAAGTCCAGCAAGCACCAGGACAGTCTCCTAAAGTTGATTCAGCTGCGGGATCAGGGCACCACCAGTACAGAGCTTGYTCAGGAATGGCAGCAGGCAGGTGTGAGTGCATCTGCACGCACAGTGAGGCAAAGACTTTTGGAGGATGGCCTGGTGTCAAGAAGGGCAGCAAAGAAGCCACTTCTCTCCAGGAAAAACATCAGGGACAGACTGATATTCTGAAAAAGGTACAGGGATTGGACTGCTGAGGACTGGGGTAAAGTCATTTTTTCAGATGAATCCCCTTTCCGATTGTTTGGGCCATCCGGAAAAAGGTTTGTTCGGAGAAGACAAGGTGAGCGCTACCATCAGTCCTGTGTCATGCCAACAGTAAAGCACCCTGAGACCATTCATGTGTGGGGTTGCTTCTCAGACAATTTTGTCTAAGAACACAGTCATGAATAAAGAATGGTACCAACACATCCTCCGAGAGCATCTTCTCCCAACCATCCAGGAACAGTTTGGTGACGAACAATGCCTTTTCCAGCATCATGGAGCACCTTGCCGTAAGGCAAAAGTGATAACTAAGTGGCTCGGGGAACAAAACATCGATATGTTGGGTCCATGGCCAGGAAACCCCCCAGACCTTAATCCCATTGAGAACTTGTGGCCAATCCTCAAGAGGCGGGTGGACAAACAAAACCCCACAAATTCTGACAAACTCCAAGCATTGATTATGCAAGAATGGGCTGCCATCAGTCAGGATGTGGCCCAAAAGTTAATTGACAGCATGCCAGGGCGGATAGCAGAGGTCTTGAAAAAGAAGGGTCAACACTGCAAATATTGACTCTGCATCAACTTCATGTAATTGTCAATAAAAGCCTTTGACACTTATGAAATGCTTGTAATTATACTTCAGTATTCCATAGTAGCATCTGACAAAAATATCTAAAGACACTGAAGCAGCAAACTTTGTGGAAATTAATATTTGTGTCATTCTCAAAACTTTTGGCCACGACTGTACTGTAAGCTGCCTATGCTAAATTTAAAAGTGAAATATTTTACCAAGAACCAAAACAAACATTAAGCTATCACCTTTAAAACAAAACTATATTTTGTTCAGTAGTTTGTTTAGTATGAATGTACAGGCATGCATGACTTAAGATAAGTATCACAACATGTGACGCATATGTAAATACATTGCATTCAATGGGAAAAGATGAGTGTCACATGGTTGACACTTATGTCTAAACATTGACTTCAATGGGAAAAGATGACTGTTACAGTGCCTTGCAAAAGTATTCATCCCCCTTGGTGTTTTTCCTATTTTGTAACATTACAACCTGTAATTTAAATAGATTTTTATTTGGATGTCATGTAATGGACATACACCAAATAGTACAAACTGATGAAGTAAAATGAAAAAAATTACTTGTTTAAAAAAATTCTAAAAAATACAAAACGGTAAGTGGTGCATGCATATGTATTCCCTTTGCTATGAAGCCCCTAAATAATTGGTGCAACCAATTAACTCCAGAAGTCACATAATTAGTTAAATAAAGTCCACCTGTGTGCAATCTAAGTGTCACATGATCTCTGTCACGACTCCTACCGAATGTGGCTCCTCTTCCTGTTCGGGTGGCGCTTGGCAGTCGTCGTCACCGGTCTACTAGCTGCCACCGATCCCTTTTCTGTTGGTTTTGTCTTATTAGTTACACCTGTTTCTTGTTTAGGTTTTTTATTTGGGCTATTTAAGCCGGTAGGCCCTCCTGCTCTTTGTGCGGGCTTGTTTTTCCCACTGTGTTATTGTGTGGTAGTGCGTCTCAGTTGTGGGTTTTCCTCCGGACTTGTTTAGTCCTGGTTTCGGGTGATCGCGTTACACGCCCAGTAGCTTGGCGCGTACGATTGTCCTGTGCGTAAATAAATACTATTTCTGTACCTTCTGCCTCCTGCGCCTGACTCCGCACCCACTACGCCTAAGAGCGTTACAATCTCAGTATATATATATACATGTTCTGAAAGGCCCCAGAGTCTGCAACACCATTAAGCAAGTGGCACCACCAAGCAAGCGGCACCATGAAGACCAAAAAGCTCTCCAAACAGGTCAGGGACAGAGTTGTGGAGAAGTACAGATCAGGGTCGGGTTATAAAAAAATATCAGAAACTTTGAACATCCCACGAAGAACCATTAAATCCATTATTAAAAAATGGAAAGAATATGGCACCACAACAAACCTGCCATTAGAGGGCCGCCCACCAAAACCTACGGACCAGACAAGGAGGGCATTAATCAGAGAGGCAACAAAGAGACCAAAGATAACCCTGAAGGAACTGCAAAGCTCCACAGCGGAGATTGGAGTATCTGTCTATAGGACCAATTTMGGCAAACCCAACACCTCTCATCACCCCGAGAACATCATCCCTACAGTGAAGCATGGTGGTGGCAACATCATGCTGTGGGGATGTTTTTCATCGGCAGGGACTGGGAAACTGGTCAGAATTGAAGAAATTATGAATGGCGCTAAATACAGGGAAATTCTTGAGGGAAACCTGTTTCAGTCTTCCAGAGATTTAAGACTGGGACGATCACCTTCCAGCAGGACAATGACCCTAAGCATACTGCTAAAGCAACACTCGCGTGGTTTAAGGGGAACATTTAAATGTCTTGGAATGGCCTAGTCAAAGCACAGACCTCAGTCCAATTGAAAATCTGTGGTATGAATTAAAGATTGCTGTACACCAGCGGAACCCATCCAATTTGAAGGAGATGGAACAGTTTTGCCTTGAAGAATGGGCAGAAATCCCAGTGGCTAGATGTGCCAAGCTTATAGAGACATACCCCAAGAGACTTGCAGCTGTAATTGCTGCAAAAGTTGGCTCTACAAAGTATTGACTTTGGAGGGTGAATAGATATGCACGCTCAAGTTTTCAGTTTTTTTGTCTCATTTCTTGTTTTTTTCACAATCAAAAATATTTTGCGTCTTCAAAGTCATGGGCATGTTGTGTAAATCCAATGACACAAACCACCCCAAAGATCTATTTTAATTCCAGGTTGTAAGGAAACAAAGTAGGAAAAAGGCAGGACAGACAGACTGGGAGGCAGACAGACAGACAGACACAAACAGTTTCAAGTTCAAAACATTTTTGGAACTAATATCCTCTTCAGAATTCATRTGCCGGGTCATGACTGTCCCTCGTTCACAAATATATAGCATTTGGAAAGTTTCAAGATTTGTAACCCTTTGAAACCGCCCCTATGTCCGCCAATGAAGTCACTTCCTCTAATCGCAGGAAGCTGAAATTGAACGTTCGGCCTCCTGAGGACACAAACAATTTTAAGTATTTACGTTAAGAATTGACCATACTACAGAGATTGGAAGACAGTATTTTTGTGTAATTGCAGGGAGAGAATAAAGCACCATGTTGAGGATGAATTACGCCACTTCCTGTTGCCACAGTAAGCTAAACCTCAACACAGGGCATCCCTATAAAGGTCATGATGGGTTTTGTGGAAGAACGGTTAACTAGCTCAATCGCGTTCCTTGGAATCATCATGGTTATGTGAGGGCTGTAGGTAATGCTTTTCTATGGAAGAAAGGCCTTATTCTGCGTGGGACCAAGTTTTCACTGTGAAGAGTTCATTTCACATGGTCAGGTGTAGGCTGTTGAACGAAATCATAATCATTAATATTGTTTGCAACCCCAACCATTCTGCCGATGTCACTCAAAAGCATTTGAACTTGAGGTCAGGCTTCAAGTGAGGCCTACCTTTCTGCCATTTAGTGGGGGGAGGGGCAAATTATGTTTTTGTATTTCGTATCTATTCGGATCCCCAGGAAGAGTAGCTGCTCCTGTATAAACAGGATTAAAACAATTAAATCACAACTTAACAACAGCCTACATCATACAAAAATCAATACATTATACCAGACAATACTACGTTATTACTCTGTTATTACAAATTTACAATATCAAAATTGTACAATACTACAATAATACAATATTACAATATTGCAATATGTATGTGTGTATAGTGTGTGTGTGTGCATACGCGTGTGTGTGCATACGCGTGTGTCTCTTCACAACTCACATTGTGCCGTGATGTGTTGTTTTATCAATTTTTTATAATCTGATTTCGGAATGCGTGATTTGTCACCAGTACTTGAAAATAAAAATGTGAATAAAACAGTAAATACATTACGCTCCATACATATGCTAGAGTAGGAATGACAACATGATATACAGAAAATAATGCACCTACTTGGATAGGAACGCACACATGTCCAAAGTTATTGCCAGAAAATGTGCCAAGGGGAAAAAATGTGTGCAAGACTGTGCAAATGTCTGCATCCTTGATCTGGGGAAACACTGGGAAGTGCTTGGGCTCTCCTCAAAGAGAGAAGTTTGTCCGGCTCAGTAAAGCCTCAAACATAAATTGTTCGCAACAGTGAAATGGGCACCTTCTATGTGAATTAATGAGGAGGCGGAACACACCTCAATTCAAACTGTTGTTAGAAAACAAAACTTCTTAGAAAATAATTAGTAATTGACAAGTTGAAACATAGGCTATAGATAATTAGCAGGCAGCGTGTCTTAGCTTGAGGGCAGTGCGGGTTAACTATCTTGATGCGTAACAATCGAGGTGTTTGGAATTCATGCGTGAAAAGGTTAACCAGCGTGTGCCCAGTAGCTCATCTTTTCCCATTGACTTGTATGTACTGACATAAGGGTCAACCCTATGACACTCATGTTGACGCTCATCTTTTTCCATTGACTGCAATGTTTTGACGTATCTTGTGATCCTTATCTATCTTCAAAAACATCACAGGATTATGTTTTCCTATGATATCATGTTGCTTTTAATGGCGTCAATAAAATATATATTATGTAGAAATGAAAGCAAACGTTGCAAGGGGAGATGAGGGGAAATGCAAGCTGGCCGATGCCTCATTTTGCACGCAACCCACGTAACATAGTTTGTTTGAACAACCAGCACAGTGCAGATTTGTATACTATAAACATTACATGGTGGGAGGTGTGTATATACAGCACAAAGTCAGATTAATCATTAACTCAGATCATCCACAGTTTCCTGGTATAGAGACATATAGAGACAACGCAGGCGCCACCCAGACGATGCCTCCTATCTTTGACAAGAGAAACTATGTGTTGCAGAGCAAACACGGACAGTTGTTCCATTTTATCCAGCCTAGCTGTTCGGCTTAGAACTGCACGTTAGSAGAATCATTTTCCCATTTGTGTGAGGAATGGATAGAAAATCTTTTCATTATATATTTTTTGCTCCAAATTGATTAAATTGTGAAAGACTGCAATTCTTTATTTGCCCTAATCACTCAGGATAAGACATGGCTTAGTTAATGGTTTATGCAAACAAATGGAAGTACATTCGTAATGATCTAATTCCTTTACTAAATGTCTAATTATGGGCTCTGGATCCTGATGGCTCATTGATCCATCTTGGGCATAATTTCCCACTTTGTGGTATTAACACAAGATGATTGATCACCCTCACCCTTTTAAATGAGGATTCAACCCACACAGTCAGTTTGTTGCCTCCAAGAACCTCACTCACACTCAGGTCTGATTGAGGGTGATGGCATGTCAGACAGATGAACTGAGCCTGACGTGCATACAGCACGAGAACCTGACACACAGGATGAGGACAGCATTGGAACTACAGTATGCTGTGCAGACTGGATAGAGAGAGGTAGGGATCCTCCCGAGAGTCACTCACAGATAAAGGCACCTGATCCTCCACTTTCCAGTATATCCAGAAAAAAAACTGTTGGGGAAAAAGTCCAAACACATAAGAACATACACATATGAACCCTTTCATTCAAGAGGGGCTTTACTGTGAAACTAAAAAGTCCCTATCCATTCAAATTACCCAAACCATGCAGTACATACTGTATGGCTTATCGTGCAAACAAACTCTAGCTTCCTACAGTATCCCATATACTGCTGATAACATTGAGTGAAAGTATATTATACAGACCATTTGTTGGTTGAACTCTGAAACAGACACAAAAACACTGTACTGATTGCTAACCCTTTCAAGTATCATTCTTTGAGAATGATGAATATTGAGAGAAGGCTGCAGCCTTCAGATACTCGTCGTAGCTGATGAATAGAGAGAGAGAGAGACAGGCAGCCAGATGGTCAACCTTTTCTATTTACTATGTTGCAATGCCCAGCAATACTTATCTTCTCCTTCACATATCCTCTACCAAAGATTGGACAGGAGTGCAGGCCAAAATAGACCAAGGATGTCAGGAAGGCTTCTGGAGGATACATTCTAGAAAAAGCTCAGAGACTAAAAAAAACTACAAAGAACATTGTGATCTCTGGTGGACAAACCAGAGACTTCTGTTGAACTACTCCCCATTGACAGACCGGGTGATTTCAACAGAGAGACGACAAAGGCATACAAGAGTAAATATATACATTGCAATTATTTTCGAATGAGCGGTCATTCATGTGCAAAGTATTCATTCTCATGAACATAGCTCCCACATGTATGTACCAACCCACTCTCTTTGTCTCTCCCGTTCTCCTCATCTTGCCCCTCCCTTTCTATTGTGTAACCAAACGATCATATCGGGTTGGTTACACAATGAAAAAAAGATGGCGCCGAAGAACATGGTTGACGTTTTACATTCTCCCAACCAATTGTGATATATATTTTTTTTTTTTGCATTTTGTGTAACTTATTTTTTTGCTTATTGTGTACATAATGTTGCTGCTGCTGTCTCTTATGACCGAAAATAACTTCTGGACATCAGAAAAGCAATTACTCACCGAGGACTGGAAGAAACCTTTTCTTTTAACGAGTCCGACATGAAGGATATCCTGCTTTCACTGGAACAGGCCCAGATTCACACCTTCTGCGTGAAGAAAAGACTCCGGAAAAAAGGCCGCAGATCGGGCACCCTTCTGAGAATCCGGAGGCGAGCGAGTAAACTCCCATTGCCTTCCATTCTTATTGCTAAATTGCAATCATTGGAAAATGAAATTGATGATCTACAATTAAGATTATCCTACCAACGGGACATTAAAAACAGTAACATCTTATGTTTCACCGAGACGTGGCTGAACGAAGATACGGACAATATAGAGCTAGCGGGATTTTCCCTGCACTGGCAGAACAGAGACGCTACCTCTGGTAAGACGAGGGGTGGGGTTGCGTGTCTTTTTGTCAATAACAGCTGGTGCGCGATGTCTAATATTAAAGAAGTCTCGAAGTATTGCTCGCCTGAGGTAGAGTACCTTATGATAAGCTGTCAACCACACTATCTACCAAGAGAGTTCTCATCTGTATTATTCGCAGCCATCTATTTACCACCACAAAGCGAAGCTGGCACTAAAACCGCTCTCAACCAACTCTATAAGGCCATAAGCAAAGAAGAAAATSTTCACCCAGAAGCGGCGCACCTAGTGGCCGGGGACTTTACTGCAGGCAAACTTAAATCAGTTTTACCACATTTTTACCAGCATGTCACATGTGCAACCAGGGGGAAAGAAATCCTAGACCACCTTTACTCCACACACAGAGAAGCATACAAAGCTCTCCCCTGCCTCCAATTGGCAAATCTGACCATAATTCTATCCTCCTGATTCCTGCTTACAAGCAAAAACTAAAGCAGGAAGTATCAGTGACTCGCTCAATATGGAGGTGGTCAGATGACGCGGATGCTACACTACAGGACTGTTTTGCTAGCACAGACTGGAATATGTTCCGGGATTCATCCAATGGCATTGAGGAATACACCACCTCAGTCATCGGCTTAATCAATAAGTGCATCGATGACGTCGTCCGCACAGTGACTGTACGTAGATTTCACAACAGGAAGCCATGGATTACAGGCAACATCCGCACCAAGCTAAAGGCTAGATCTGTCGCTATCAAGGAGTGGGAGACTAATCCGGACGCTTGTAAGAAATCCCGCTATGCCCTCAGACTAACCATCAAACAAGCAAAGCGTCAATACAGGATTAAGATTGAATCCTACTACACCGGCTCTGACGCTCATCGGATGTGGCAGGGATTGAAAACTATTACGGACTACAAAGGGAAACCCAGACGCAAGCTGCCCAGTGACGTGAGCCTATCAGACGAGCGAAATGCCTTTTATGCTCGCTTTGAGGCAAGCAACACTGAAGCATGCATGAGAGCACCAGCTGTTCTGGATGACTGTGTGATAACACTCTCGGTAGCTGATGTGAACAAAACCTTTAAACAGGTCAACATTCACAAAGCCGCTGGGCCAAAAGGATTACCAGGACGTGTACTCAAAGCATGCGCGGACCAACTGTCAAGTGTCTTCACTGACATTTTCAACCTCTCCCTGACTGAGTCTGTAATACCTACATGTTTCAAGCAGACCACCATAGTCCCTGTGCCCAAGGAAGCGAAGGTAACCTGCCTATATGATTACCGCCCCGTGGCACTCACGTCGGTAGCCATGAAGTTCTTTGAAAGGCTGGTCATGGCTCACATCAACAGCATCCTCCCGGACACCCTAGACCCACTCAATTTGCATACAGCCCCAACAGATACACAGATGACGCAACCGCAATCACACTCCACACTGCCCTTTCTCACCTGGACAAAAGGAACACCTACAGTATGCGAGAATGCTGTTCATTGACTAGAGCTCAGCATTCAACACCATAGTGCCCACGAAGCTCATCACTAAGCTAAGGACTCTGGGACTAAACACCTCCCTCTGGAACTGGATCCTGGACTTCCTGATGGGCCGTCCCCAGGTGGTAAGAGTAGGCAACAACACATCTGCCACGCTGATCCTTAACACTGGTGCGCCTCAGCGGTGTGTACTTAGTCCCCTCCTGTATTCCCTGTTCACCCACGACTGCATGGCCAAACACGACTCCAACACCATCATTAAGTTTGCTGATGACACAACAGTGGTAGGCCTCATCACCGACAACGATGAGACGGCCTATAGGGAGGAGGACTGAGAACTGGCAGTGTGGTGCCAGGACAACAACCTCTCCCTCAATGTGAGCAAGACAAAGGAGCTGATCGTGGACTACAGGAAAAGGCGAGCCGAACAGGCCCCCATTAACATTGATGGGGCTGTAGTGGAGCAAGTCGAGAGTTTCAAGTTCCCTGGTGTCCACATCACCAACAAACTATCATGGTCCAAACATACCAAGACAGCCGTGAAGAGGGCACGACAAAACCTTTTCCCCCTCAGGAGACTGAAAAGATTTGGCATGGGTCCCCAGATCCTCAAAAGGGTCTACAGCTGCACCATCGAGAGCATCCTGACCGGTTGCATCACCGCCTGGTATGGCAACTGCTCGGCATCTGACCGTAAGCCTCTACAGAGGGTAGTGCGAACGGCCCAGTACATCACTGGGGCCAAGCTTCCTGCCATCCAGGACCTATATCATAGGCAGTGTCAGAGTGAAGAATTGTCAGAGACTCCAGTCACCGAAGTTATAGACTGTTTTCTCTGCTACCGCAATGCAAGTGGTACCGGAGCGCCAAGTCTAGGACCAAAAGGCTCCTCAACAGCTTCTACCCGCAAGCCATAAGACTGCTGAACAATTCATAAAATCGCCACCGGACAATTTACATTGACCCCCCCTCCCTTTTGTACACTGCTGCTACTCGCTGTTTGTTTGTTACCTATACATTGTCACTTCTCCCCCACCTACATGTACAGATTTCCTCAACTAGCCTGTACCCCCGCACACTGACTCGGTACCGGTGCCCCCTGTATATATCCTCGTTATTGTTTTTCTCATTGTGTTACTTTCCATTATTACTTTTTACTTTAGTCTACTTGGTAAATATTTTCTTCTTCTTGAACTGCACTGTTGGTTAAGGGCTTGTAAGTAAGCATTTCACGGTAAAGTCTACACTTGTTGTATTCTGCGCATGTAACAAATAACGTTTGATTTGATTTGATACATTTCATGTTAAAGCCATTGTGATGCTTTTTCTTTCTCAGCAGGACCTAAACTCCACTGTTTTACAAAGGATGTTACAGGTGAATCTTCATTAAATCTTTCCCCTTTCAAAACCTTATAATCTTCCATATCCACCTCATGCTCTACCCTGACTGAGGTGATATCAGCGTTTTGCCACCACTGGAAACCAACTATGAGACCTCGTCAAAGAATAACATCCAAAATAGAAATGAAAGCATGCTCTGAAATAGAGATGTTGACAAACCAGACATTTATTGAGAGAGGGAGGGATGTGAGTTCAGGTAGGCCTCTGCACTACAGTAAACAAAGAAAAACAGAGATTATCAAGAAAAACTTCCAAAAGGACTAATTTGAGGCAGACAGGAGATGTAGCACTCAACAAAAAAGGCATAGATTAATTTAGTATTTGTTCAGCTTTAATCCATTGTTAGGATGAGTCAACAGACACAAACTCGGACTCCTATTTTATGTAAAGTAAACCCGATTCAGCCTTAGGAAATGTACTTCTTTCATAATCACACCTTTCCTGCACACTTCTCAGTAGTTACACACCTTATGCAGGTGCATGACTGGCTTTGCAGGCATGGTTCTCTTGCTCACACYATATAAAGGTCATTCAAACGCTGAAAACCCTCCCACTTGCTGGCCAACAGATTATCTTGTGGAGATTTCATTTAATAGGGTTTTCAGTACATTTATATGAAGCCATCCCTTTAAATTTGGTGTACCTTTAATTAGAATTTAGTTGACAGACTCACTAGAATATATTGAGAGAACTGTTTGGAATATTAGGGATCAATTAAAGAAAGTCATGTAAGTACACAAATATTTGTCAATTTACAAGATACTCTGATCTTGTATATTATTGTATTAGGGTTAGGAAAGTATTTATGAATAATGAAAAAAAAACAAGTTTGGAGAGCCTTTACGCACAAAATATATTGGTCAATAAAAAATACGGTGGTTTGATTCATCCCGAAAGGTACCATATTCAATTGTTAAATCCATGAATTATTGGAACGTGAGAAAAGTGTACAGCTGTGTAATAATCCTCACTAATCAAGGAACTGTGATGACAACCGTCCAGTCGTCGGAAACAGTGCATCAGGCTCCAGGTTTAAACTGCTCCGTATGGTCTGCGTTCCATAATAATTCAAATTATTGCACAACTTTTAATACGTTAGCCTAATATGATTCACTCTTGCTGGAGATCCTCAGGAACAACCACACAAACGTGACAGAGGAAAGAAAGGTTAACTAATCCATTGCGCATAAAGGTGTTGTAATTATTAAGCAATTAAGCCAAGGTCAGAATACGAAATATTTGTTGACCTCTGCCACACCTCCATATATGTGATCTCCACCCTGAAAGAATAGCTGGCTGAAACATGCGTTACCTCATGCCTAAGTTTAAGGTCAGAATACGAGAAGGAGAGAAAAGTGCATAAAAAGGGAATTAAGTTACATTTACATGCGCATGACTCTGGTCTGAATCTGGTCTGAAAGTTATTTCTTAATGGGAGTTTAGATTTCCCTTCCATCACACTTGGGTCCAAAATTATTGACACCCTTACAGTTACATTTTAGTCATTTAGCAGATGCTCTTATCCAGAGCGACTTACAGTTAGTGCATTCATCTTAAGATAGTTAGGTGGAAGAACTACAGTACCAGTCAAAAGTTTGGACACACCTACTCAATCAAGGCTTTTATCTTTATTTTCTACATTTTCGAAAAATAGTGACGACATCAACACTATGAAATAACACATATGGAATCATGTAGTAACCAAAAAAGTGTTCAACAAATCAGATTATATTTTATGTTTTAGATTCAAAGCMACCCKTTGCCTTGATGACAGCTTTGTGCACTCTTGGMATTCTCTCGACCAGCTTCACGAGGAATGCTTTTCCAACAGTTTTTAAGGAGTTCCCACATATGCTGAGCACTTGTTGGCTGCTTTTCCTTCACTCTGCATTCCAACTACAAATGTACAATATAAAATGTACAGTACTACAATTTTACAATATTGCAATGTGCGTGTGTGTACAGTGCGTGTGTTAGTGTGTGTGCATATGCTTATGTGTGTGTCTCTTCACAACCGGCATTGTGCTGTGCTGAGCTACTTGATGTGGATGAGAGTTCCAAGTTGACATGACTCTATATAGTGCTGTACATTTCCCAGTGTCTATTCTGGACATGGGGACTGTGAAAAGACCCCTGGTGGCATGTCTTGTGGGGTATGTATGGGTGTCTGAGCTGTGTGTTAGTTGTTTGAGCATACAGTTTGGTGCTTTCAACACGTCAATACCTCTCACAAAGACAAAGCAGTGATGCAGTCAATCTCTCCTCTACTTTGAGCCAAGGAGATTGACATGCACGTTATTGATATTAGCCCTCTGTGTACATTTAAGTGCCAGCTGTGGTGATCTTTTCTGAGCCAACTATAATTTGCCTACGTCCTTTTTTGTGGAACTTGATCATATACAGTAAACTGAGCAGTAGTCAATGTGTGATAAAATTAGGGTCTGTAGGACTTGTTTTGTTGAACACAATTAGATTAAGGTTAGGTTTATTTCTATGGTTGAGGCCCTAACCCTAACGCTGGCTACATGTCCAAATCCCAGCACAACCCTAACCCTAGCCTCAACCCTAACCCTAACCCTTTAATCTCTACATTAACCTCAACCCTACCCATAACCCTAACTAACTTCTTGTTCACATCCCTGCTCAACCCCAACTCCAACCTCAACCCTAACCTGGTTAGAATGTAATGTATTCACTTAGGCCTCAATTGGTTGACAGTCCCAACTGGGTACAGACATCAATTCCACTTTGGAATAGATGTTGATCATTCTACAGTGGTCCCTACAGCATACACTCAAACCGGTGTGATTGGAATGCTTATTTAGAATGTCCAGTTTCGATTGATGCARCAGTCAGCATGTGAGATGGCCACCGTTGTTTCACAGAAACATTTTGCAAGAACACAGTCCTTACAATGTTATTTCCTGAATGTTCAGACATTTACAGAAGTAGCAACAGCATAACACAATCATCCATACCGGCAAATGTAGGCTACACTGGTTCTAGCGCTAACTGAGGAAAGATTTACATAACACAAGCGATCATATTTAGCTAAATCTCAGCTGACAGAAACCTGACAGAAACCATAAAATGAATGAGCTAATTATCACATCACAGGTGGGCTCAACATTGATCGATTTTTTTTGTTGTTAAACACTTAAGAAAAATCTAAAGTAATCCGACGATGGGTAGTTTGTGCGCGCCGTCATGTTTTTTCCCCCGCATCAACCAAAGATAAGAAGAGGAGACTAGATGAGTTTGATCTGTTTGCAGTGTACATGTTGAAGGGGGTTTGTCATCTACCATCATTCACTTCCCTTCATTATTTTCTGGAAGTTTACTCGAAAGATGAGTGAACCATCCTTCACCTCATTTAGTTATAACATCTTTGGTCTGACAGATGTTTACGTGACACCAAGAATTCATTGTATAAATTCAATTAACACGGCACCACACAAACTCAGTAAAAAAAGAAATGTCCCTTTTTCAGGACCCTGTCTTTCMMAAAAAAWTCTTAAAAATCCAAATAACTTCACAGATCTTCATTGTAAAGGATTAAAACACTGTTCCCCATGCTTGTTCAATGAACCATAAACAATTAATGAACATGCACCTGTGGAACGGTCGTTAAGACACTAACAGCTTACAGACGGTAGGCAATTAAAGTCACAGTTATGAAAACTTAGGACACTAAAGAGGCCTTTCTACTGACTCTGAAAAACACCAAAAGAAAGATGCCCCAGGTCCCTGCTCATCTGCGTGAACGTGCCTTAGGCATGCTGCAAGGAGGCATGTGTAACAACACCCGCACAGGATCGGTACATCCGAACATCACACCTGCGGGACAGGTACAGGATGGCAACAACAACTGCCCGAGTTACACCAGGAATGCACAATCCCTCCATCAGTGGTCAGACTGTCCGCAATAGGCTGAGAGAGGCTGGACTGAGGGCTTGTAGGCCTGTTGTAAGGCAGGTCYTCACCAGACATCACCGGCAACAACGTTGCCCGTGGGCACAAACCCACCGTCGCTGGACCAGACAGGACTGGCAAAAAGTGCTCTTCACTGTCGAGTCATGGTTTTGTCTCACCAGGGGTGATGGTCGGATTTGCGCTTATCGTCGAAGGAATGAGCGTTACACCGAGGCCTGTACTCTGGAGCGGGATCTATTTGGAGGTGGAGGGTCTGTCATTGTCTGGGGCGGTGTGTCACAGCATCATCGGACTGAGCTTGATATCATTGCAGGCAATCTCAACGCTGTGCATTACAGGGATGACTTCCTCCTCCCTCATGTGGTACCCATTCCTGCAGGCTCATCCTGACATGACCCTCCAGCATGAAAATATCACCAGCCATACTGCTCGTTCTGTGCGTGATTTCCTGCAAGACAGGAATGTCAGTGTTCTGCCATGGCCAGCGAAGAGCCCGGATCTCAATCTCATTGAGCATGTCTGGGACCTGTTGGATCGGATGGTGAGGGCTAGGGCCATTCCCCCCAGAAATGTCTGGGAACTTGCAGGTGCTTTGGTGGAAGAGTGGGGTAACATCTCACAGTAAGAATGGGAAAATCTGGTGCAGTCCATGAGGAGGAGATGCACTGCAGTACTTAATGCAGCTGGTGGCCACACCAGATACTGACTGTTACTTTTGATTTTGACCCCCCCTTTGTTCAGGGACACATTATTCAATTTCTGTTAGTCACATGTCTGTGGAACTTGTTCAGTTTATGTCTCAGTTGTTGAATCTTGTTATGTTCATACAAATATTTACACATGTTTAGTTTGCTGAAAATAAACACAGTTGAATGCTGTGTATTGACGTAAGAATCATTTTGGTTGACGCTCATCTTTTTCTCTGGACTGCAATGTTTTGACATATACATCGTATCTTGTGATCTTATCTTTTTTCAAAAACGTCACAGGATTACGTTTTCCTATGATATCATGTTGCTTTTAATGGCATCAATAAAATATGTATTATGTAGAAATTAAAGCAAATGTTGCAAGGGGAGATGAGGGGAAATGCAAGCTGACCGATGGCTAATTTTGTACGCAACCCACGCAATCCACTCAACATGGGTTGTTCGAACAACCAGCACAGCGCAGATTGGTAGACTATAAACATTACATGTATCAGGTGTGTGTGTTTACAGATGTAGCARGTGTGTGTATATACAGYACAAAGTCAGGATTAATCATTAACTCAGATCCTCCACAGTTTCTTGGTATAGAGACATATAGAGACAACGCAGGCGCCACCCCTATCTTTGACAAGAGAAACCATGTGTTGCTGAGCAACCACAGCCAGTTGTTCCATTTTATCCAGCCGAGCTGTTCAGCTTAGAACTGCACATTTTAGTGTGAGGAATGGATAGAAAACCTTTTCATGCTTTCACAGGATGATGACAGCACTGAAACTACAGAATGCTGCGCAGACTGGATAGAGAGAGGTAGGGATCCTCCTGAGAGTCACTCACAGATAAAGGCACCTGATCCTCCACTTTCCAGTATATCTAGAAAGAAACATTTTGGGAGAAAGTCCAAACACATAAGAACACTCACATACGAACCCTAGAAAGTCCCTATCCATTTCAATTACCCAAACCATGTAGTACATACTGTATGGCTTATCTTGAAAACAAACTCTAGCTTCCTACAGWATCCCATATGCTGCCGATAACATTGAGTGAAAGTATATTATACAGACCATTTTTTGCTTGAACTCTGAAACAGACACAAAAACACTGTACTGATTGCTAACCCTTTCAAGTATCATTCTTTGAGAATGATGAATATTGAGAGAAGACTGCAGCCTTCAGATACTCGTCGTAGCTGATGAATAGGGAGAGAGAGAGACAGGCAGCCAGATGGTCAACCTTTTCCATTTACTATGTTGTAATGCCCAGCAATACTTATCTTCTCCTTCACATATCCTCTACCAAAGATAGGACAGGAGTACAGGCCAAARTAGGCCACGGATGTCAGGAAGGCTTCAATCATTTCATGTTAAAGATATTGTGACGCTTTTTCTTTCTCAGCAGGACCTAAACTCCATTATTTGACAATGGATGTTACAGGTGAATCTTCATTAAACCTTTCCCCTTTCAAAACCTTATAATCCTGCTTATCCACCTCATGCTCTTCCCTGACTGAGGTGATATCAGCTTTTTGCCACCGCTGGATACCAACTATGAGACCTCAACAAAGAATAACATCCCAAATCGAAATTAAGGCATGCTCTGAAACAGAGATGTTGACAAACCAGACATTTATTGAGAGAGGAAGGGATGTGAGTTCAGTTAGGCCTCTGCACTACAGTAAACAAAGAAAAGTAGGAGGGGTCCTCGTCAACAATGACAAGTCCTAGAAAAGAGATTACCAAGAAAAACCTTCAAAAGGACTAATCCGAGGTAGACAAACTCAACAAAACAGGCATAGATGAATTTAGTATTTGTTCAGCTTTAATCCGTTGTTAGGATGAGTCAACAGACACAAACTCGGACTCCTATCTTATGTAAAGTAAACCCGATTCAGCCTTAGGAAATGTACTTCTTTCATAATCACGCCTTTYCTGCGCACTTCTCAGTATTTGGTATTCAGATTTACCTTATTCAGGTGCGCAACTGGCTTTGCAGTCATGGTTCTCTTGCTCTTGCTATATAAATGTAATTCAAACGTTGAAAACCCTCCCACTTGCTGCCCAACATACTTTCTTGTGGAGTTTTCATTCAATAGGGTTYTCAGTACATTTACAGTATATGAAGCCATCCCCTTAAATTTGATGTAMCTTTAATTTGAATTTAGTCGACAGACTCAGTAAAATATATGGAGAGAGCGTTTCAGAATATTAGGGATCAATTAAAGAAAGCCATGTAAGTACATACAGTTGAAGTCGGAGTTTACATACACCTTAGCCAAATACATTTAAACTCAGTTTTTCACAATTCTTGACATTTAATCCTGGTAAAACTTCCCTGTCTTAGGTCAGTTAGGATCACCACTTTATTTTAAGAATGTAKAATGTCAGAATAATAGCAGAGAGAATTATTTATTTCAGCTTTTCTTTCTTTCATCAGATGTTGCTTCAATATATCCACATAATTTTTCTACCTCATGACACCATATATTGTGTGAAGTGCACCAGTCTCTCCTGCAGCAAAGCACCCCCACAACATGATGCTGCCACCCCCSTGCTTCACGGTTGGGATGGTGTTCTTCAGCTTGAAAGCCTCCCCCTTTTTCCTCCAAACATAACGATGGTCATTATGGCCAAACAGTTCTATTTTTGATTCATCGGACCAGGGGACATTTCTCCAAAAAGTATGATCTTTGTCCCCACGTGCAGTTGCAAACCGTAGTCTGGCTTTTTTATGGCGGTTTTGGAGCAGTGGCAGTTCTTCTCTAGGAGACAGAACGTGTCTTCTTCCTGAGCGGTATGACGGCAGCGTGGTCGCATGGTGTTTATAGTTGCGTACCATTGTTTGTACAGATGAATGTGGTACCTTCAGGCATTTGACTCAAAATGATGTAAATTAGCCTATCAGAAGCTTCTGACATCATGACATCATTTTCTGGAATTTTCAAGCTGTTTAAAGGCACATTCAACTTAGTGTATGTGAACTTCTGACTCACTGGAATTGWGATACAGTCAATTGTAAGTGAAATAATCTGTCTGTAAACAGTTGTTGGAAAAATGACTTGTGTCATGCACAAGTAGATGTCCTAACCGACTTTCCAAAACTATAGTTTGTTCACAAGAAATTTGTGGAGTGGTTGAAAACAAGTTTTAATGACTCCAACCTAAGTGTATGTAAACTTCCGACTTCAACTGTACAGATTAATCTCCTTTTCAGCACCAGTTGGTAGATWAAAAAATACTCTGATCTTGTATATTATTGTATTTAGGGTTAGAAAGTATTTATGGATAATAAAAAATATATATYGGTCAATAAAAAAATACAGTGGTTCGATTCACCCTGAAAGTTACCATATTCAATTGTTCAACCCATGATTTATTGGAATATGAGAAAAGTGTACAATTGCATAATAATCCTCACTAATCAAGGAACTGTGATGACAACGGTCCAGTCGTTGTGAACAGTGTGTCTGTCACGCCCTGACCTTAGAGAGCCTTTTTTATATCTCTTTTTGGTTTGGTCAGGGTGTGATTTGGGTGGGCATTCTATGTCCTTTATTTCTATGATTTGTGTTTCTATATTTTGGCCAGGTATGGTTCTCAATCAGGGACAGCTGTCTATCATTGTCTCTGATTGGGAATCATACTTAGGCAGCCCTTTTTCCAACTGTGATTGTGGGTAGTTGACTTTTGTTACTGGCACTTAGCCCTCGTAAGCTTCACGGTCGTTTATTTTGTTTCTTGTTTTGTTGGCGACATTYTATAATAAAAGGAAATGTACGCTGACCATGCTGCACTTTGGCCAACTTCTTTCGACAGCCGTGACAGTGTCTGGCTCCAGGTTTAAACTGCTCCGTTTGGTTTACGTTCCATAATGATTCAAATTATTACACAACTTGTAATACRTTAGCCTAATATGATTCACTATTGCTAGAGATCCCCAGGAACAACCACATGAACATGACAGAGGAAAGAAAGGTAAACTAATGCATCACGCGTAAAGGTGTTGTAATTAATAGGTAATTAAGCCAAGGTCAGAACATGGCATATTTGTTGACACACCTCTGCCAGACCTCCATTTATTTGATCTCGACCCTGAAAGAATAGCTGGCTGAAACATGGGTTACCTCATATAAAGGTCCGAAAATGAGTAGAGAGAAAAGTGCATAAATAGATGCATAAATTAAATGCGCATAAGTCTGGTCAGAAGCGTCCCGTTATTACGTTTTTTCTTAATGGGATATTAGTTTCCCCTTCCATCATATACAGTGAAGTCCAAAATTATTATTACAGTTAGTGCATTCATCTTAACTTCTTTGGGGTAGGAGGCAATATTTTAACGTCCGGATGAGAAGCATGCCCAGAGTAAACGGCCTGCTACAATGCCAGAAAAGCTAGAATATGCATATTATTAGTAGATTTGGATAGAAAACACTCTGACGTTTCTAAAACTRTTTGAATGATGTCTGTGAGTATCACAGAACTCATATGGCAGGCAAAAACCTGAGAAACAATCCAACCAGGAAGTGGGAAATCTGAGGTTGGTCGATTTTCGACTCAGCTCCTATTGAAGATACAGTGGGATATTGGTAATGTTGCACTTCCTAAGGCTTCCACTATATGTCAACAGTCTTTAGAACCTTGTCTGATGCTTCTACTGTGAAGTGGGGCCGAAGGAGAGGGGAATGAGTAAGGCCTATCATGACCTGAACATGCGCTGACCATGCGTGTTCACGTGAGAGCGAGCTCTGTTCCATCGCACTTCTGAAGACAAAGGAATACTCCGGTTGGAACATTATTGAAGAATTATGTTAAAAACATCCTAAAGATTGATTCCATACTTCGTTTGTCATGTTTTTACGGACTGTAATATAACTTTTTTAACTTTCCGTCCGTACTTTCCGCTGGACTTGCCCGCGCATCGTGAGTTTGGAAAGTGTACTGAACGCTAGAACAACAAGGAGGAATTTGGACATAAATGATGGACATTATCGAACAAAACAAACATTTATTGTGGAACTAGGATTCCTGGGAGTGCATTCTGATGAAGATCATCAAAGGTAAGTGAATGTTTATAATGTTATTTCTGACTTCTGTTGACTGCATAATATGGCGGATATATTTGTGTCTTGATTGGGCTCTGAGCGCCGACTCAGATTATTGCATGGTTTGCTTTTTCCGTAAAGCTTTTTTGAAATCTGACACACCAGTTGCATTAAGGAGAAGTRCATCTAAAATTCCATGTATAACAGTTGTATCTTTTAGCAATGTTTATCATGAGTATTCCTGTAAATTGATGTGGCTCTCTGCAAATGTAAACTCAGATTTGTGGATATAAATATGAACTTTACCGAACAAAACATACATATATTGTGTAACATGAAGTCCTATGAGTGTCATCTGATGAAGATCATCAAAGGTTAGTGATTCATTTTATYTCTATTTCTGCTTTTTGTGAATCCTCTCTTTGGCTGGAAAAATGGCTGTGTTATTCTGTGAATAGGCACTCACCTAACATAATCGTTTGGTTTGCTTTCGTCGTAAAGCCTTTTTGAAATCGGACACTGTGGCTGGATTTACAACAAGTGTATCTTTAAAATKGTGTAAAATACATGTATGTTTGAGGAATTTTAATTATGGGATTTCTGTTGTTTTGAATTTGGCGCCCTGCAGTTTCACTTGTTGAAGAGGTGGGACGCTACCGTCTCACGTACCCTAGAGAGGTTTTAAGATAGCTAGGTGGGACAACTACATATCACAGTCATAGTAAGTACATTTCCCCCAATACAGTAGCTATCAGCAAAGTCAGAGCTAGTAAAGGGGAAAAGAGTCAAGTGAAGAGGTAGGTTTTCAGATGTTTTCGGAAGATAGACAGGGACTCTGATGTCCTAGCTGGTTCCACCATTGGGGTGCCAGGACAGAGAAGAGCTTGGACTGGGCTGTGTGGGAGCTGCCTTCCCGTAGGTGTGAGAGGGCCAGAGACCAGAGGTGGCAGAACAGTACTCGGGTTGGGGTGTMGGGTTTGAGCAAAGCCTGAAGGTAGGGAGGGGAAGTTCCTCTTGCTGTTCCGTAGGCAAGTACCATGGTCTTGTACTGGATGCGAGCTTTGACTGGAAGCCAGTGGAGTATGCGGAGGAGTGGGATGGCATGGGCGAATTTGGGAAGGTTGAACCCCAGGCAGACTGCAGCGTTCTGGATAAGTTGCAGGTGTTTGATGGCAGAAGTRGTGAGCCCAGCCAACAGTGAGTTGCAGGTGTCCAGACGGGTACAAGGGCCTGTATTAGGACCTGTGCTGCTTCCTGTGTGAGATAGGGTCGTACTTTACAGACGTTGTCAAGCATGAACCTGTAGGAGGGAGTCACTGCTTTGATGTTTGCAGAGAATGACAGGGTGTTGTCCAGGGTCAYGCCAAGGTTCTTTGCACTCTGGGAGGGGGACACCGTGTTGTCAACCATGATGGAGAGGTCTTAGAGCGGGCAGGCCTTCCCCGGAGGAAGGTTGAAAGGTTGAAAYTGAGGTGGTGGGCCGACATCCAAACTGAGATATCTGCCAGACACGCTGAGACACTTGTCGCCACCTGTGTGTCAGAAGGGGGGAGGAGAAAAGTAGTTGAGTGTTATCCACATAGCAATGATAGGAGAGACCATGTGAGGATATGACAGAGCCAAGTGACTTGGTGTATAGAGAGAAGAGTAGTCACCAGTAGTGACGGGACGTGGTGCAACACAGATCCTCTCCACGTCACATGGTGGGAGCGGCTTGCCAGGTAGGATGCAATCCAAGAGTATGCAGAGCCTGAGACGCCCAGCCCTGAGAGATTGGAGAGGATGATCTGATGGTTCACAGTGTCAAAGGCAGCGGATAGATCTAAGAGGATGAGAACAGAGGAGAAAGAGTAATCTTTGTCAGTGTAGAGAGCCTCCATGACACAGAGAAGAGCTTGGTTGAGTGACCCATCTTGAGAGTGAAGAAAAGGGTAAAGGCCTAGGATAGTTCTGTGTGAGTGGGACCAGTGGACTCAATAGGCTGAGTGAATGAGGCTGAGTGAATGATGTCGTCAACCTCTTTTCAAAGTGGTTGACAAAGTTGTCCGCAGAGAGGGAGGAGGGAGGGGTAGGGGTGGAGGATTAAGGAGGGAGGAGAAGGTGTTAAAGAGCTTCCTAGGGTTAGAGGCAGAAGCTTGAAATGTAGAATGATAGAAAATGGCTTTAGCAGTGGATACAGAGGAAGAGAAGGTAGAGAGGAGGGAGTGAAAGGATGATTGGTCCTCCAGAAGTTAAGTTTTCCTCCATTTTTGCTAATAACCCATCCGCAACCGCCAGACCATATATGTGATAAAGTGAAAATCTGAGGCCCGCACCCAACCCTAAAACCGCAAATATAGAAAATGCGCTATAGGCTACAGTCAAAGACGGCAGAACGAGTTGTTGACAGGGGGTGTMGAATTTYTTTGTTGCCTGATTGAGATGTGTTTCTGCTTAAACATTCCAACATTTTGGTAGGCTGTTTGTTAGTCAACTTGGGTATAATTAGATACATGTAGCTTCTCTTTTGTCATTTTATGTTGCCCCTAGAAGACTAAATAAACTCCTGCTCAACAGAATAATGTAATAGATCTATAGAATGAATGCTTTAAATCTAGTTGACATCGGTAAATACAATAACGCAACAAAAAAAATTGAAATATTTTTTTGTGCTTCATGTCCAAATGACATACGTTGACCAGTTGTAAAGAAAAAGTAAGCTGTGAAAATTACCCAACGTGTTTCTGATAAGATATCAGTTTGGCTTCAATGCATTTTTTTATGTGGTTCAAATGCTATCAGCTTCTATGATGCTTTTATGAGGAAGACGGCACCTATACAGATAGTATCTAACTGAGCATTGCATTCCCTCAACATGCAAAAAGAAAGAAATCATAATTCTCTACTCCTGTTCCCAAGACAACATTTTGCCTACATTCGGTGTATAATTTTACTCCAAGAAGTAAAGAAGTGCTTAATTCTGCATGAGTTATTATTAAGGCTATGTAAGAGGTTATGCACCTATCAAGAAACGAACTACTAGAACTTCCAAATCCCCATGGTTGGATGATGAATTGAAAAATGGTATGGCTGAGAGGGATAGGGCAAAGGGAATAGCAAATAAGATCGACAACACAGCAGACTGCCAAACATACAGAAAATTGAGAAATCATGTAACTATACTAAACAAAAAGAAGAAGAAACTATCCTATGGAAGAAAGATAMATTATTTACAGAATGAAAGTAAAAACCTCTGGATTACTAAATTAAATTCTAGGCAAAAAAGCAAACTCAGCTCCATCCGTTGAAGCAGATAGCTTGTTCATAACAAAACCCTTTGATATTGCCAACCACTTTAATAACTTTTTTGTTGACAAGATTAGCAAACTTAGGTATGACATGCAAACAACAAATGCTTAGCCTTCATATTCATGCATAATGACCATTGAACATAACCTGTTGCTGAAAAACTAAGGTGTTATGGATTTGCATCCTCTGCCTTATTATGGATTGAGAGTTATCTATCTAATAGAATACAGCGTGTTTTCGATAATGGAAGCCTCTCTCATGCAAATTCAGTTGAGTGTGGTGTACTGCAGGGCAGCTGCCTAGGGCCATTATTGTTTTCTGTTTTTACAAATTACCTTCCACTGACCGTGAATAAAGCCTGTGTTTGTATGTACGCTGATGACTCAACAGTATACACATTGGCTGCAACTAACACATTTCAGACCCAGATGCAGACAGTGTCGAAGTAACAAAAGTTTATTACTAATACAGGGGCAGGCAAAACAATAGGTCAGGGGAATGCAGAGGTCAGTAATCCAGATAGGGTTCAAAAGGGCCAGAACGGCAGGCAGTCTCAGGGTCAGAGCAGACAGGGGTCAATAATCCAGTGTCGTGTGGCAAGGTACAGAACGGCAGGCAGGCTCAGGGTCAGGCCAGGCAGAAAGGTCAAAATTGGGGAAAGAATTGAAAACAGGAACTAGAACAGCAAGGGGGAAACACTGGTAGGTTTCACGAAACAAAATGAACTGGCAACAGACAAACAGAGAACACAGGTAGAAATACACTGGGGATAATGGGGAAGATTGGCAACACCTGGAGGGGGCTGGAGACAAGCACAAAGACAGGTGAAACAGATCAGGGTGGGACAGCGACAGTAAAATAAATAACTGAGACACTTAACATAGAGCTCCAGTCAGTTTTAGAATGGGTAACTAGTAATGGGTTGGTGCTAAATATCTCAAAAACGAAAATAATTATTTGGTGTAGAAATCACTCGCTCAATGCTAAACCTCATTTAGATCTACGATTGAATAATGAGGTTATTGAGCAAGTTGAGGAGACTAAACTGCTGGGTATAACCCTAGACAGCAAGCTGTCATGGTCAAAACATATAGACTCAATGGTTGCTAAAATGGGAAGAGGTCTGTCACCCCAGGTAACCCAAGCTAGCAAAAAAAACTGTTAAAAAAACKGATAAAAGAACACCTTACTACACAAAGTGGACTGTGAAGAGACACAGTCATTTTATATTGCATAGTAATTTACACTATGTATTAGACTTGGATATTCTGTGCATGTACTGATATGTAGGCTATGTGTGACATTTTAAATGTATGTATTTAAGTCCTTGACTGATAATGTTCAGTTCTATGGATGATGTCATGTTTCATGTGGACCCCAGGAAGAGTAGCTGATGCTTTTTCAGCGGCTAACGGAGATCCTAATAAATACCAAAAATAGACCAAAAGTAATTTTAACCCATCTAAACTGTAGGCTACAGTTCCCTTGACATGCCATAGGCCTATTTAAAGTCCCGTCTTGTGACTGTCAAATGTTTATAGCGCCTCACAATCATCACACATAACATAGCTGGCACTGCTATCATCCTCTTTCACCATTTCAACAAATCTTTTCCAAATATGGCTTTTCTGGCCCTCCTTCTCTTTAATTTTCAACGCTCCTTTCGCAGCTTTTGTCTTATTGAATTAAACTTCGACAATGTCCTTTTTGCTTCCGTTGATTTTTCTGCCGGTTCCCAAAAGCATTATTTGACAATTACAATTAAGCCCTAAAGCTTACCCTCTCTGGGATAGGTGGGACGATTGCGTCCCACTTGGCCAAAAGCCAGGGAAAATGCAGAGCGCCAAATTCAAATAAAATTATATAAAAATCAAACTTTCATTAAATCACACATGTAAGATACCAAATTAAAGCTACACTCGTTGTGAATCCAGCCAACATGTCAGATTTCAAAAAGTATTTTCGGCGAAAGCATAAGATGCTATTATCTGATGATAGCACAACAGTAAACAAAGAGAGTGTAGCATATTTCAACCCTGCACAAAACTCAGAAATAAAATATAAATCATGCCTTACCTTTGACGAGCTTCTTTTGTTGGCACTCCAATATGTCCCATAAACATCACAACAAAACGTCCTTTTGTTCAATTAATTCCGTCCATATAGTATATCCAAATGTCAATTTATTTGGCGCGTTTGATCCAGAAAAAAACACCTTCCAATTTGCGCAACGTCACTACAAAATATCTCAAAAGTTACGTGTAAACTTTGCCAAAACATTTCAAACTACTTTTGTAATACAACTTTATGTATTTTTAAACGTTAATAATCGATCAAATTGAAGACGGGTCTATCTGTTTTCAATACAGGAGGACAACAAACTAACGCTACTTTTCTAGTCTTGCGCAACTCTCAAACAGTACACATAACGTTACACTGATTCAAGATGGCCGTACTTCTTCATTGCACAAAGGAATAACCTCAACCAATTTCCAAAGACTGGTGACAATCCAGTGGAAGCGGTAGGAACTGCAAACAAGTCCCTTAGAAATCTAGTATCCCAATGAAAACTCATTGAACAGACAGTGACCTCAAAAAAACTAAAATCTGAATGGTTAGTCCTCGGGGTTTTGCCTGCTACATAAGTTCTGTTATACTCACAGACATGATTCAAACAGTTTTAGAAACKTCAGGGTGTTTTCTATCCAAATCTACTAATAATATGCATATCTTATATTCTGGGGATGAGTAGAAGGAAGTTGAAATTGGGCACGCTATTTATCCACAAGTGAAAATGCTGCCCCCTATACTAGATAAGTTAMGTTTATGGTCTAATATCAGATATCTACAATAATGAAAGTTGTGTCGCWCAGTTTGAATACGCAGACCTTCGTCATGATCGATGCAGCTTTTTCCCAGAAGCTTGAATCTGATGTGGGCATTTCTGTGCTGCCTGCTGAACGATCGATGTTCTTCGGGTCACTGTACCCACCTTTTGACCAAGGCTTAGACTTTCCAAAAAGCAGGCAAGCAGGTGGCTTGATGAAAGGCTCCTTGTTACCCAGCTATACTTTTGGTACCAGTTGGTATTGAACGCCCTCACCTTTCATCCTTCTTCATGAAACTGATCTCAGGCAGAGGTCGACCCTCACGTGTAATTCGCACAATGTACCCCAGAGAACGGAAGGGGTTCTTCAACAAAAAGTACACAACATTTTCGTCAACGTTGTCCATTCTACCATTCTGGCGGACAAAACTGCATACACATGCTGATAGGTAGCTAGCTACTAAACCTAGCAAGGCAAATAAATTACACTAACTGGACACAAAAAATAAAGTTCTAAACAGAAGAAAACTATTTAAAATATACCTCGTCCAACTCCTGTAATTTGAAAAAACTAATTTGAATTGAATAATGTCCCAAAAATGCTCAACTATCACTCTTCACTCTTAATATCTATCCAACAATGTCACGAAGCTTCTCAACACATAAAACCCCCATAATGCTCTATGGCACAATCCCAATACAACACACTAGGATCGTACTCTGATCATACATATATGATTGTATGGACAACATGTCAGTTCATACTGCGAAAGCTTTGATTGGTTGGAGGACGTCCTCCGGAAGTGGTCATAATTCCTATGCATGTCTATGGAAGGGGGTGAGGCCTACCAGCCTCCTAGGTTTTATAGCTGTCCTCCGGCTACACCTTGGTGCTAGCCCAGATAGTGCTGTTGAAGTGACCTACATTGCAAAACAGTGTAGTTTATCCAATTATTTGGTGACATATGAATATATTTAGTATAGTATTATCGAAAAAGGATAACTTTTTTTAATGTTTCACTATTTTTAATTGTATTACATTTCACTGAGGAGGATGGTCCTCCCCTTCCCCCTCTGAGAAGCCTCCACTGCTACACATACTGACCAACCCATGTTATAGACAGAAGCGAGCTACATGGCAGACCAATCCAAACTCATCTCTCGGCATGTCCAGCCCACTCATTATCTCAGCCAATCATGGCTAGTGTGAAGGTTGATGGCTTTTTCCACAGCTAAACCTACTAAGCTCTTAATTTAACAATTGTATTCATATTTACAGATGGCATACAGGTTTGTTATTAAGGCACATGAAAGTTCACATGTTCCAGAAGGCATTTCTGCTAAAAAACACATTTTGATTTAAATTAAATGGCTCTCCTGTGAAGTGGTGACGCGCGAGTTGGCGCAACATGTACGCCTAGCTTCCTGAAACAMGTCACGTTTCAGCTCTATATCTAATATGCTGCTGTTGTCTTTTCTAAGACCATAACCGAGAYGTATACTTTTGTGTCAAAGTATATTTGTTTAAGACTACCAAGAAACACTCTTTGTGACCCTGATTTAGCCCAGTGTAGTAAAAGGTTAACACCCCAAAATGGGCCAGAGCCCATAATTGAACATTTTGTGAAGGAATTAGATCATTACGGATGTACTGCCGTTTGTTTGCATAAAACATTCACTGAGCCATGTCTTATCCTATATGATTAGGGCAAATGAAGAATTTCAGTCTTTCAAAATATCATCATCCATTTGGAGCAAAAGAATGTAATGAAAAGTTTTCCTATCCATTACTCACACACACATGGGGAAATCATTCCCATATCCACCACCATATTCTACTGTAGGTATGTGGTACTTTTCTCCATATGCTTCTGTTTTTCAATGCCAAACCCACCACTGGTGTGCATGGCTAAAGAGCTCTATTTTCATGTCATCTGAGCGGCCAAAAGAATAGTGGATGATCAGGGCGTTAGTCAGGAATGTTTCTTGGGCTACTTTGATGTGCCAAGYGGGCGAGATGTGAATTATGTGTTTAACTTCACGGAGAAACTTGTTCAAACCTACGATGGCGCAGCTGTAATGGAATGTATCTGCTGTTTGTATTTCCAGCTAAGTCCCCTCCTGTTCTTTGATTTTAAGAGGTGATGACCAGTCCACTCTACTACCATTGTCAACTCTGTCTTGACATGAACTGAAGCCACGTCTCATGTGCCTGCTCATCTACTGGCACATTGAATGTTTCCTCTCCAAGCACTGTGAGTAACCCTATCAATTTTCTCTCATTACTCTATGTAGAGTCAATCACATACACAAACGCAATTATATTATTACACTATCAATGATTTTACTCCTTGCTTGAACTAACTCATTCTTAGCTCTTTGGTCTAACTGTGTAGTGTGTTGTGTTCTGTTTTTTTGTCTTCCCAGACAAATCCAGTCCTGCACTGAAGTCAAGCCTCTGAACACCTCAACTCATGCCTCATACCTCATTCAATCACTGCTGTGATCCCTTCCGAACACTGTGTAAGTAGCCCTCTCATTCCCATTCCCCATAATATTGTACTATAAATGTTTCRTTAAATGCTTTAGGTTAAAATAATTACTCTTTTGACGATTTYTGAAACACACTTTGACATCTCCGTGCGTTCAGCGCCTATACCGTGGGTCTCCCATCMTCCTCAATTTTTCAAGTCACCAGCCTCCACTGAATGTGTGTAGACAAAGAAGAACTCTCCAGTAGGTGTACCAAAACATTCAAGGAGCCATTTTCTCAAAAGTGAGGTTAGTTTATCAACTTTCAAAAGTAGAATTACTTTCTCATTGTTCCTCAACTGCAGTGTATGATATACCATTTTCTAGCTCTGAGTCTCTACTTTTATCCAATGTAAAAAACAMCATATCAAATGTTGCTACATAAGACAGAATCGAGCCGGTCGGTCACAAATGTATTCAATTTTGAGTTTGCAACCCAGTATTAGGCAACACTTTACTTGACACCCCATGTCATAACACCTTATGACACAGTCATAACCATGTCATAATATATCATACCAGCTGACATAACTTGTCACAATATGGTCATAACACTGTCATGACACATATATTAAAACCTGTTGTGACATATATTGCATTATTTTATGGCTGGTTATGACACCTACATAAGAGTGTAAAAACCCACAAAATCTACCACACAAGGCAACACACTCAATTTCACCATAAACATACTGTTGACAAGTAAGCTATGTTATACAAGATTTTCTGAAATTGACCATATTAAATGATCATTGTAATTGCGTGCAAATTGATGTCAGACATGCACCTACCCCATAACTGAGATGAACGGAGGAACAGATTTCAGAAACAGGACAATACACCCTCTTTTTGACATAAGGGGATGTTTGTGATAATCATATAAGCCAGATAGGCCTATGATGGTCATAATGCTTCTTGACAGTGTCATAAAGTGCATTTACATTTTAAATTTAAATTTTAATTGAACCGTTATTTAACTAGGCAAGTCAGTTAAGAACAAATTCTTATTTAAAATGGATGGCCTACCGGGGAACAGTGGGTTAACTGCCTTGTTTAGTGGCAGAACGACAGATTTTTACCTTGTCAGCTCAGGGATTCGATCCAGCAACCGTTCGGTTACAGGCCCAACGCTCTAACCACTAGGCTACCTGCCACCTAAGAAATGTTCTTAGTCCAAGTAAAGTGACACAGGATGGTCATAATGCTTCATAACAGTGTTATAAAGTATATTTTCTGTAAGTTATTTACAATATGATGCTAAAAAAACATGATTGTAAAGAATGAATTACAACAACAAAGGGTTTAAGAAGCAAACTTTCAAACGAAAGGAAACTTCTTGTCAGGGAAAAAGACATTTGAATAAATGTGGGTTTTGATACTCTTATGTGAGTGTCATGAACAGCCATAAAATAAGGCAATATATATCACAACAGGTGTAAATATATGGGTCATGACAGTGTTATGACCATATTGACAGGTTATGTCAACTGTTATGACATATTATGACCATGGTGTCAAGTAAAGTGTTACCCAATACATCACAGAACACTGAAATATAACAAAACCTTTTGAAATAGAAACACCAGATTTTCTGCAGGTTTTTTTGTAATAATTAATTATGAAAATTATTAATAACATTCCACCACTGAGGCCACTAGTGGGCGATTTGGTCATTTGACTGCAGGCAAAGGGTACCACAACATGATTGATCACCATCACCTTTTTCAATGAGGATTCAACCCAAATAGTCAGTCTGTTGCCTCCAGGATTGGCACTCACACTCAAGGCTGATTGAGGATGATGGAATGTCAGCACTGGCGGAACTAGAGTTTTATACATGGGGTGGCCAGGGGTTGGCCAAGGCTACTTCAGGGGGTCCATAGACCATGAGAGAAAATTAGTTTGTAACCCTAACCTGGCATCTAAGGAACATGAATGAATCCTATGATTGCTGATTAGAGGTAGAAGTTATAATTCACTTAGCCCAGAGTTTTTCAATGTGGCAGATAGTGGGTTATTAAACTAGAATTCTTTAACAAACTATGAATAGTCAGTGTCTCTACCTCGGAACTGCAGCTCAATTTCTTTCACACACACACACACACACACACGACAACACACACACACACACACACACACACACACACACACACAGGAGGGAATTGGGTGGGTCACTCTGTTTTCATGAATATAGAATCTGAGTCTATAAGTGTTGAACATCCAAAATATTTTCTGAAAATAAAGCTCAAGCACCAAGGAGATAAGATAGCATTTGTGTGTCAATTGCATAGTTTATTTCAAAAAAGTTAATTTACAAAAACACACTGCAATTTGACATACCAGGTATCAAGCAGAAATGGACTTGAAAAAGAAAAATAATTTTGTTGCCCATCAATATTACAAACTTACAGTATCATATTTATGCTTATATATATTATGTTAACTAATAGCAAAGAAATGTGTTGGAATTGGCCTAATCAAGACCAAATTAAATCTTTGTGATATGATAYCCTTTGGATTTATCATTTTAGAATGTCACAGTACACAGTGCAGGGTTTAATCATGACCAGAGGGACCGCTTAAGTGCCAAATTATCCTAGGTAGATTTAAAACAGCATAATTGTGCGGTTCTGGTGAAAACTGGAAAAATGTTTCACAAAGTCATCCATGTTAAGGGAGCGTGCCCTTCTTGACTCAACACTGAGAATTCCGAGGTGACTTAACCTGTCATCAACCATTGTTGTCCTAAGGTGGGTTTTAATCCATTTTAAAGCTGAGAAGCTTCTCTCGCAAGAGGCACTGCTGACTGATGTAGCAACAGAAATCTTACAAAGTCGAAATAGCTCATGGAAGACCTCTTTATAAGGTTCTAGAAACACAACAAAGTCAAGGAGAGTAGACAGTCTGTCCCTTCCACTTTTTTTCTCTCCTATCAAGAAGCCGCTTGGTTTGATGAACCTCATGTTTGAGGTCCTCTAAATCTGACTCAAAGGTCTGAGCAAAGGCAAACAGAGGCTCCTCATTCAAGAATGTTGTACTCTTTGGGTTGAGAGACTGGACCCCTTGCATTATCTCGCAATTCTTATTTGAAAAACACCTCTGCAGCTCAGCTGTGTGACTGTCAAGCACCTGATGAAAGATAGCTCTTTGGAAGCTCTCACCATCACTTTGGCCACTATTTTTCTGTCCTACAGTGCTCATCATCAATGAGTCGTGAAATCTTAAGCTTGTTTTAGGCTGTCTTTCACACACTGTTTGTACACTTATTTTATCCATAGTACTCCAAAGTAAACCTCATTTCTGTAGTCCTGTAATGTGTATGTAAGGGGACCTACTAGATCCACATCCCTTGCTAGGTCAAGAGAGCTTGATTGGAGCATGTCAGAAAGACATTTGGCATCACCAAACACTTTACAAAAGGTAATCAAAAGCCCTATGAAATGCATATGTAACTGAGAAAGAAGGCCCCTTGCCTCCACTGATCTATCACCACTATTTTCAAGTGTGATATCCTGTAGCACTCTCAGAACTGCTAAAAGCCTGCCTCTCAGATTACAGCATGCCATGTATCTGCATGCCCACCTTACATCCGTAAGTCTCYGTAGTTCCCTGGTCTGCTGCTGTGGATACAGCTCCTTCTGAACTGCAAGCCACTTGAGATGAACGTACGAGCCAGATACAGAGTTATAAAGCTTCTGCAGGATAGCAAAAAAGTGAACTGCCTCAGGCACTGATTTTACAGCATCGACAAGAACAAAATTCAAACAAAGTGCATTACAGTGCACATAAAATGCAACTCTGGCACTGTTTTTAATCCGTGCAGACACACCAGAATGCTTTCCGCTCATGACGGATGCACYGTCATAGCCTTGCCCCACAATATTATTTCTGTAGTCCAGACCATGTTTTTCTGTAGTCCAGACCATATCATTTTTGTGAGTCCTGCTGCATCTAAGCTTTCAGCTGACTGAAAGTGTAAAAATATTTTGTGGATGGTCCCGTTGTAATAGTACCACACAACTAAAGACATTTGTTATTTTTTTTCTTTAAATCTTTGGTTTAGTCTGCAATTACACTAAAAACGTCACTTTCTTTTACTTCTCTTGCTAATTCACTTTGTACCATCTCAGCTAAGCCCTCAAGAACGTAGTTCTGGATTTGGTGGCTTGTGTACTTAGCATTGCCACATGCATTCATCCTTTTCTCTATGAGAGGGTCATGCTTTACTATTTCTTTTTAAATTGTCCAAAGATTTCCCTTGTTGTGAGAGTCAGACTCTCGATGACCTCTTTGCGCTATATTTTGAGTGGCAGTCAATAGGAGCACATCTGCAATTGTTTTAATGTATGTACAGTTTTCCTCTTTTCCACTTTCTTTTTCTGGTCCTCAATTATGACATCTAACATTGATGAGTTGCTGTCAATAGCCCTTTTATGCTGATTCCAAGCATACATAGCATTGATATGATGCTCTGCCTTCGAATGGAGCTTAAACCCAGAATCTTTAAACGGCACATTTTTCCAGTTACAAAAACCTGACTGTGTTGGGAAGGCAGATTCAGGTGTATTGGGCAGAGAAAAATGCCTACAGGCGAAACAATAAGTCGGTCTTGACTTACAGAATATTCAAGCCATGAATTGTCCTTATACCAGGAGCTGTTGAAAGCCCTTACAACAGCTCCTGGTTCTGGGAAATGTTTTCAAACACGGCTGTACAGGATCCTCTTCTCTGGATCTTGAAATGTCTGAAATACACGTTAAATAATGTGTCATATCAACAGTATATGGAAATGTATAATTAAGGGATCCACAAGATTAGATACTAACAGCTGCTAACTAAAATGTGTAGTTTAAAGTTTAGGCCTGGCCTACCATTGGGTCCTTTTGGAACAGCATATCTGGTGCTTGATGCAGTTGGGAGGGGCTYGATGACCTCTCCTGGCAGCTCTGGCTCACTGTCTTGCTCAGAGCCAGAGATCTGGCTTGTGATTATACACTAATAACCATTAGTGTATAATCACAATAAAAATGCCACAGCCATCAAAACAAGAACAACAACCAACATTTTAAACTGAGGCTTAATCTGAAAAAGTAATCTATTACAAGCTGAAGCTAAACTTCAATTCTGAACTGGGCATGTGACTGACTGCCTGGTAGATGCTCTGACCTGGTGTTGGTAGACTGGGTCCTTGTGAAGTCTGACCACACTGACTCTGACTAGCCTCAGGTAGGGAGCTGCTCTGGGGCCCGGTGGTGATGCAAGGGCTGGGGTCTGTTTGCATCTGATCTGCCTGTTTGTGCTTCTTTAAAAATAAGTCTGATATCTCTCCCTTTCTTTTCATGTTTAATTGACCCTATGCAAAAATAAGACTATGGTTACATCTAAGCATCCAATTACCCACATTTTAGTCCAATCTCAATCTTAATTACAAATCCCCATTATCATAACTGTACCTTAAAATCAACTACCAGCCTAAGTTACTAGTTAGATCGTGGCTAGCCCTACTCTGCAGTAAGTAACTTAGCTTGCTATAATTTCTTACACATTTACGATAGCAAACAGGCTATCTGCAAATTGTGTTGATCTTTTGAGTAACGTTAACAGATTGATAATAGCAATTGGTCGTTTTGAGTTCAAGTAAGATAGTCTATCTGAGTTAATGGATTTCAAATTGCTGAATGTTAACTTGCTGACCGCTRACAGCTGTAGCCTACTATTTACCGACATTAGCTAAACATTCGTATACTGTTACTTACGAAACTGCACTGTATATGCATGTATTACTAGCACAGATGTAAACATAATGTCAGGCTAAATAGGGAACCGATCTCTCTTATCTGATTAACTGTCTGTTAAAACCTCTCTGGGGTAGGTGGGACATTAGCGCCCCACCTGGCCAAAATCCAGTTAAAATGCAGAGTGCCAAATTCAAATAAATTACTATTATTTTGACTTGTTTTAAGGACATTACATCAAAGTTGGATCAGCCTGTAGTGTGGTTTTCCACTTTAATTTTGAGTGTGACTCCAAATCCAGACCTCCATGGGTTGATAAATTTGATTTCCATTGATAATTTGTGTGTGATTTTGTTGTCAGCACATTCAACTATGTAAAGAAAAAAGTATTTAATAAGAATATTTCATTCATTCAGATCTAGGATGTGTTATTTTAGTGTTCCCTTTATTTTTTTGAGCAGTGTATATAGTGCATATATACATATATATATGTATATATCAATCACATACACACACACACTCCAGACTATATATTTCCACACTTTTACTGTTAGATCTCTGTGTATTGTTATGAATTGCTGATATTACTGCACTGCTGGAGCTAGGAACACAAGCATTTCACTACACCTGCAATAACACCTGCTAAATATGTGTATGCAACCAATAACATTTTATTGGATTTATTTTCAAAACACTTGCGCCAGGATTGGTAATTTACCGGTCTTATGTGAGTTTGATTGCACTGAGGTGGGAGGAGTGGCAATATCTCAGGTGTGTCCTTAAAACATGCACCAAATTGCCAATGCTTTGATCTTGACAGCAGAAACGCAGGTGATCCATCCGAGTCCATGCCCATGGTATAAGAGAGACATCATTTCTCATGTTTTTACCCATTTTGTTTMATTTGATTATAATTATTATTTTCTAGCACAATGTAATATCCAACRAGTCAAGACTATCGATGAAGGGTTTGGCTCGTGAGACCAATTTGAAATAAATCTAAGCGGCACCATGAAGACCAAGGAGCTCTCCACACAGGTCAGGAACAAAGTTGTGGAGAAGTACAGATCAGGGTCGGGTTATAAAAAAATATCTGAAACTTTAAACATCCCACGGAGCACCATTAAATCCATTATTTTAAAAATGAAAGAATATGTCACCACAACAAACCTGCCAAGAGAAGGCCGCCCACCAAAACTCACGGACCAGGCAAGGAGGACATTAATCAGAGAGGCGAAAAGGAGATCAAAGATAACCATGAAGGAGCTGCAAAGCTCCACAGCAGAGATTGGAGTATCTGTCCATAGGACCACTTTAAGCCATACACTCCACAGAGCTGGGCTTTATGGAAGAGTGGCCAGAAAAAATAAGCAAGCATGTTTGGTGTTCACCGAAAGACATGTGGTAGACTCCCCTAACATATGGAAGAAGGTACTCTGGTTAGATGAGACWAAAATTTAGTTTTTTTGGTCATCAAGGAAAACACTATGTCTGGCGCAAACCCAACAACTCTCATCACCCCGAGAACASCATCCCCACAGTGAAGCATGGTGGTGACAGCATCATGCTGTGGGGATGTTTTTCATTGGTAGGGACTGGGAAACTGGTCAGAATTGAAGGAATGATGGATGGCGCTAAATACAGGGAAAATCTTGAGGGATACCTGTTTCAGTCTTCCAGAGATTTGAGACTGGAACGGAGGTTCACCTTCCAGCAGGACATTGATCCTAAGAATACTGCTAAAGCAACACGTGGTTTATAAGGGGAAACATTTAAATGTCTTGGAATGGCTTAGTCAAAGCCCAGACCTCAATCGAATTGAGAATCTGTGGCATGACTTAAAGATTGTTGTACACCTGCAGGAACCCATTCAACTTGAAGGAGCTGGAGCAGTTTTGCCTTGAAGAATGGGCAAAAATCCCAGTGGCTAGACGTGCCAAGCTTATAGAGACATACCCCAAGAGACTTGCAGATGTAGTGCAGAAGGTGGCTCTGCAAAGTATTGACTTTGGGGGAAGGGGGTGAATAGTTMTGCACACTGAAGTGCATAAGTGCATGTTTGTTTCACAATAAAAAATATTTTGCATCTTCATAGTGGTAGGCTTGTTGTGTAAATCAAATGATACAAACCCCCAACAATCTATTTTAATTCCAGGTAAGGCAACCAAATAGGAAAAAGGCCAAGGGGGTGAATACTTTTGYAAGCCACTGTACTTTTTGCCTGCCTCACTAACAACGCCTTTTGCCAATTCCATGCCTGTACTTTGCCTATCGGATTTCCTGTTATCTACCTATTGCCTGATCCCCGAACTACGTTACCAGCCTTTTCCCTGCCTGAACTGTTGCCCTTTTGGACCCCCGGTCTATGACATTCTGTCTGCCCCTGGACCCAGCTACCTGCCTCCCCCTGTGGTCCTTTGCAATAAACACCTGCTGTGCCCTGTGCTTGAAACCAGCTCTCTGTCTCCCCTCGTGTTCATTACAGATCCATCTACCTTGAGGATCTGTTTGAACAATTTGTACATTACTGTTAATTAATATCACCCATTTTGAATTTTTACCCATGGGAGAAATATATTTTGCCCCCGCAGTCCTTTTCAACAAAACATAATCTAAAATTGTTGATTGAGTTTCCTGTAAACAATAGATATTATATTCCTTCTCTTTTAGCCAGGTAAAAAWTTACTGTGTTTTCTTATTATCTGCTAAGCCATTAACTACCTATACTTATTTCACCATTTACCATAATGAAATACAAATTTCAAATCTATTTATCATGATATATCTTTGTAAACTCACCATTAAAAAGTACTATATGTAACAGTATAACTTTAGTACGTCCCCTCGCCCATACCCGGGCTCGAACCAGGGACCCTCTGCACACATCAACAACTGACACCCACGAAGCGTCGTTACCCATCGCTCCACAAAAGCCGCAGCCCTTGCAGAGCAAGGGGTAACACTACTAATACGTTTCAGAGCAAGTGACGTAACTGATTGAAACGCTACTAGCGCGTACCCGCTAACTAGCTAGCCATTTCACATCCGTTACATATAGTGATTGAGTTTCCATATAGCTATACCATGATATTTGCATTGCTACTAAGTAAACCTACAATTGGTCCCCACTATTCCACCCGCTAAAACCCCTCCTCATCCCGAGTTGGGTTGTCATCCCAGTGACTGGCAGGCAACCCCCGACCCCCCAGATCCCATTGCCCCCGAGAGACCGAGACCCATCCTTCGAAAAGAGCACGCAGTGCCACCCACGGACAAAAACAGATCATGCGCCAAAAGCATTTCCATCGCCCTCACCTCGATTTGTATTATATTTAGCCATTAAAAAATATATATATTTAAAATATCCTGCTTATCTTAATTTCCATAATTAACAATTCATATGTGTAATAATGTAGGTAGCTTATGCAAATGATTGTTACCTCTTATCAGTATTGCCATTACAAAAATTCAATTTTGGCAAGCAATTATTATTTTAGCAAACAATCATTGTAATTCATCCAATATTCTCCCTAATATCTTTACTCCCTAGCAACAGTTGTGGGATACACACACACACACACACACACACTCAACCCCTTTCCCCCACAAACAATCATACACTCAGATGCTCAACAGTTGTTCCATCCCAGAGCCCAACTCAAGAAATGCCTTGATTTCTGAATGCATATACAGTTGCAGCTGTATGAGAAGCAGTGGTGTAAAGTACTTAAGTAAAAATACTTAAAAGTAATATTTAATTAGTTTTTTGGGGTATCTGTACTTTACAAATTAATATTTTTGCCAACTTTTACTTTTACTTCACTACATTCCTAAAGAAATTAATGTACTTTTTAACTCCATACATTTTCCCTGACACCCAAAAGTACTTGTTACGTTTTGACACGAAAATGGTCCAAATAACTTTTACATTTGATAGTGAAGTACATTTGAGCAATTCCATTTACTTTTGATACTTAAGTATATTTAAAAACAAATACTTTTAGACTTTTACTCAAGTAGTATTTTACTGGGTGACTTTCACTTTTACTTGAATACTTTTCTATTAAGGTATCTTTACTTGTACTCAAGTATGACAATTGAGTACTTTTTCCACCACCACTGAGGAGAAGGCATGCAAAAATGGGGAGATTTGATTAACTATTACACATCTGAGGTGATGGAGATCAGACATACCCCCTTCCCCTGAAACACCTACACGCAGTCCCCCATTGTGACCATATTCCCAAGCATCTCTGTGCAGTCAGACTGATTTTGTGCCACCAGGGCCACAATAATATGCCCCCTCTCTGAATGTTCGAGTGTGACTCCCTCCCCATGTGTTACCGCAGCTAGTGTTGCCAGCACTGCCACTGCCTGGGTGGGGGCACCCCACCGGAATCCCAACCGGCTAGGTACAAGGTCGTCAAGGTTCTCATTAGCAGCTTTGAGAATTTCCTTGTATATTATGCTCTCCCATTAGGGGGCTTTAGCTTTGTAGGACCAACCCCGCCATGCAGACTCAGAATCTTGAGAGGGCGGTGCTGCTTTAGGTCTCTGCCCACATTCATCTTTCTGATTTGGCAGCATATCAGCTACTTACAGTAGGCCCATAAAACAGATAAGGAGTTCTCGTAAGTGTATCGGTCTCTCTRTCATGTTTGGGTGTTGCTTGCTCTCGTATTATTTGTTGATACATTTCTCTGGCCTTATGATTTGTTTAGTGTTGTTATCCAGATTGAAAGTTATAACCCACCAGTTTGTGAAGTGCTAATATTTAATCAAACTCACCGATATTGAATATGATGTTTTTATCCTGAGGGGGATCTACACTGCTGTGTTCAGTCCGCCATCTTTTCTGTCTGTTGAAGCACCTTTGGCAGCGATTACAACCTCGATTCTTCTTGGGTCTTTTTCTGTCACATCTTCTGTCACATCTTGATAGAAAAATTGACATGAGGTGAAAGTTTAGAAATAATGATTAAAAAACACATTTGGGGCTTCATTAACAGAGTAGTGTAACCTTTAGCATAACATGTTATGGTAGAGCAGTACACTTTCAACTTTTATAATAAGCGTGTAGGTTATATAATTGATCTTGACATTAAAATGATAAGGAGGTCTCTGTGACAAGTACCTTGCCCATACAGAGCAGTGCGTGTAGGCTATTGACAATGTTTCATTCTGTTTTAATGACCTCACATCAATTATGGAGAGATGATCATATGATTGGAGCAAAGAAAGGTCACCAACACATGAAAGAAAATGCAGCTTCAATTTTCTCAACAGAATGGGCCTTTGCTAAGAGTGTCTATGTACAAATTTGACAAAAGCATTAATAACCATGCCATTTTGTGTACTTTCATCATTACTCCGATGGAGACCTATGGAAGATAAGGCTTGTCTAATGATCCTGATTCCCAAGGCAACGCTAGTGGGCCTGGATGACTCATCTGCCTCTCCCTGCAAATACAGGATGATGAAAATAAGAGACTGGGCATACAGATATGCAACCATTGGTCACAGATACCTTGGGGAAAAGGTAGGGGCTTGGATCAGGAAACCAGTCAGTATCTGGTGTGACCACAATTTGCCCCATTCAGCGCAACACATCTCCTTCGCATAGAATTGATCCTCTTCAGTGCCTGTGCGAGGTTGCGGGATATTGACGGGAACTGGAACACGCTGTCGTATATGTCAATCCAGAGCATCCTAAACATGTCTGGTGAGTATGCAGGTTATGGAAGACCTGGGACATTTTCAGCTTGCGACATGGTGCTGTGCATTATCATGCTGAAACGTGGTGATGGCGGCGGATGATGGCGATGTGGTGATGATCTCACCTGAGAGCGTATTTCATGGTAAGCTGTAGACCACACTATTTACCAAGACAGTTTTCATCTATATTCCTCGTCGCTGTCTATATATCACCACAAKCACTAAGACTGCACTCAATGAGCTCTATACGGCCATAAGCAAACAGGAAAACGCTCATCCAGAGGCGGTGCTCCTAGTTGCTGGGGACTTTGATGCACGGAAAAACAAATCYGTTTTACCTCATTTCTATCAGCACGTTAAATATGCAACCAGAGGGGAAAAAATCTTGACCACCTTTACTCCACACAYAGAGATGCATACAAATCTCTCCCTCCGTTTGGCAAATCTGACCATAATTATACCCTCCTGATTCCTGCTTATAAGCAAAAACTAAAGCAGGAAGCACCAGTGACAGATGTGAAGCTAGAGGACTGTTTTTTTAGCACAGACTGGAATATGTTCTGGGATTCTTCCGATGGCATTCAGGAGTACACCACATCAGTCACTGGCTTCATCAATAAGTGCATAGATGACACAGTGACCGTACATACATACCACAACCAGAAGCAATAGATTACAGGCAACATTCCCACTGAGCTAAAGGCTAGAGCTGCCGCTTTCAAGGAGCGGGACTCTAATCCGGAACCTTATAAGAAATCGTTCTATGCCCTCCGACGAACCATCAAACAGGCAAAGTGTCAATACAAGACTAAGATCGAATCGTACTACACCGGCTCCGACGCTTGTCGTATGTGGCAGGGCTTGCAAACTATTACGGACAACAATTGGAAGCACAGCCGCGAGCTGCCCAGTGACAAAAGCCAACCAGATTAGCTAAATTACTTATATGCTCGCTTCGAGGCAGGTACCACTGAAGCATGCATGAGAGCATGTTCTTGATGACTGTGATCACTCTCTCTGTAACCGATGTGAGTAAGACCTTCAAACAAGGTCGCAGGGCCAGACAGATTACCAGGACGTGTACTCCGAGCATGCGCTGACCAACTGGCAAGAGTCTTCACTGAAGTTTTCAACCTGTCCCTGACCGAGTCTGTAATACCAACATGTTTCAAGCAGACCACCATAGTCCCAAAAACACTAAGGTAACCTGCCTAGACTACCGACCCGACTACCGACCACTCACGTCTGTAGCCATGAAGTGCTTTGAAAGGCTGGTCATGGCTTACATCAATGGCATTATCCCAGAAACCTTAAACCCAGACCAATTTGCATACCGCCCTGACAGATCCCACAGATGATGCAATCTCTATTGCACGCAACACTGCCCTTTCCCACCTGGACAAAATGAACACCTATGTGAGAATGCTATTCATTGACTACAGCTCAGCGTTCAACACCATAGTGCCCTGAATGTTCATCAATAAGCTAAGGACCTAAGCTGGGACTAAACTGGGACTAAACACCTCCCTCTGCAACTGCAACTGGATCATGGACTTCCTGATGGGCCGTCCCCGGGTGGTTAGGGTAGGCAACAACACATCTGCCACGCTGATCCTCAACACAGGGGCCCCCAGGGGTGCGTGCTCAGTCCCCTCCTRTACTCCATGTTCACTCATGACTGCATGGCCAGGCACGACTCCAACACCATCATCAAGTTTGCAGATGACACAACAGTGGTAGGCCTGATCACCAACAACGATGAGACAGCCTATAGGGAGGAGGTCAAAGACCTGGCCTAGTGGTGCCAGGACAACAACCTCTCCCTCAACGTGATCAAGACAAAGGAGATGATTGTGGACTACAGGAAAAGGAGGACAGAGCCCCCATTCTCATCGACGGGCCAGCAGTGGAGCAGGTTGAGAGCTTCACGTGCCTTGGTTTCCACATCACCAACAATCTATCATGGTCCAAACACAGTAAGACAGTTTTGAAGAGGGTCAACAAAGCATATTCCCCCTCAGGAGACTGAAAATATTTAGCATGGGTCCTCAGATTCTCTAAAGGTTCCACAGCTGCTCCATCGAGAGCATCCGGACTGTTTGCATCACTGCCTGCTATGGCAACTTCTTCGCCTCCGACCACAAGGCACTACTGTCACGTTCCTGACCTGTTTTCTCTTGTTTTTGTATGTGTTTAGTTGGTCAGGGCGTGAGTTGGGGTGGGCATTCTATGTTATGTGTTTCTATGTTTAGGTTCATTGTCTGTTAGCCTTATATGGTTCTCAATCAGGGACAGGTGTTATTCATTTCCTCTGATTGAGAATCATATATTGTTACGGCTGTCGTCTTCCTCCTCCTCCTCGGACGAGGAGAGGAGAGAAGGATCGGTGGACCAATACGCAGCGAGGTAATTAGACATAAATGATATTTATTGAAACACGAAGACGAAATATACGAAAACACTTGGAAATTACAAAATAACAAACACGACGTAGACAGACCTGAACATGGAACTTACATAACTACACGCAGAACTCACGAACAGGAACAGACTACATCAAACGAACGAACAGCCAAGACAGTCCCGTGTGGTGCACAGACACGAAAGACACAGGAGACAATCACCCACAAACAAACATTGAGAACAACCTACCTTAATATGACTCTCAATCAGAGGAAATGCCAAACACCTGCCTCTAATTGAGAGCCATACCAGGCAACCCTTTAACCCAACATAGAAACACAACACATAGAAATGCCCACCCCGCTCACGCCCTGACCAATAAACACATACAAAACAAGAGAAAACAGGTCAGGAACGTGACATATATAGGTAGGCTGTTTCACACTGTTTGTTTGTGGGTGATTGTCTTCCGTGTCTGTGTATGTCGCACCACACGGGACTGTTTCGTTTGTCGTTCGTGTATGTAGTCTGTTCCTGTTCGTGCGTTCTTCRTGTTCTGTAAGTTCGTTTGTTCAGGTCTGTTGACTTCGTTTATTATTTTGTAAATTCTCAAGTGTGTTTAGTTTTCGTCTTGTTAAATAAATATCATTATGTATTCATCACCCGCTGCGCCTTGGTCCGCTCATTCACCACAAGACGACCGTTACAACTACAGAGCGTACAGCCTAGTAGATCGCTGGGGCCAAGCTTCCTGCCATTCAGGACCTCTATACCAGGCGGTGTCATAGGAAGGGCCTAAAAATTGTCAAAGACTCCAGCCACCCTCATCATGGACTGTTCTCTCTGTTACCGCACGGCAAGCGGTACCAGAGCGCCAAATCTAGGTCCAAAAGGCTTCTTAACAGCTTCTACCCCCTAGACATAAGACTCCTGAACAGTTAATCAAATGGCTACCCAGACTCCTCTTTTACTATTCTCTGTTTATTATCTATGCATAGTCACTTTAATAACTCTACCTACATGTACATATTACCTCAATTACCTCGACTTACCGGTGCCCCCGCACATTTAACTCTGTATCGGTACCCCCTGTATATAGCCTTGCTATTGTTTTTTTACTGCTGCTGTTTAATTATTTTTTACTTTTATTTTTTACTTAACACTTTTTTTTCTTAAAACATTGTTGGTTAAGGGCTTGTAAGTAAGCATTTCACTGTTGTATTCGGCGTATGTGACAAATACATGAAAAATATTTGATTTGTCATGCAATCAGCATTCCAATTGTACGCTGTTGCGCTGTGTTGTGTGACAGAACTGCATTTTAGAGTGGCCTTTATTGTCCCCAGCACAAGGTGCACATGTGTAATGATCATGCCGTTTAATCAGCTTCGTGATTTACCACACTAGTCAGGTTGATGAATTATCTTGGCAAAGGAGAAATGCTTACTAACAGGGATATAAACACATTTGTGCACAGCATTTTTGATAAATAAGCTTTTTGTGATTATGGAACAATTCTGGGATCTTTTATTTCAGCTCATGAAACATTGGATGAACACTTTACATGTTGCGTTTATATTTTTGTTCAGTGTTTTTGTGATATCCTCAATTTTAAGAGTGCAGACTTTGTCTTTTTCAAAGACCTTTGAGATAAACAGCACCTATTTGTCTTCCAGAAACTACCTGACTGAACGCTGCTGGCATTCTGGTTGCAGCATCTGCCATGCTTGAAGCTTAAACCGATTGATTTCACTGATACGTTGTGGTTGTTGTTTTGACTCAATGCAATTACCTGTGGCAGTTATTCAATTCAACAGGACATTATTATTGAAAAATGAAACCCTGAAACATGGTGACATTTAATTATGGGGCGCTTTAATCATAGTGACATACAAAGCCGTATTGTTCAGCTTTCTAATCACTATAAACATTGAAACGGAATGATGGATAATTGACTGATTTGTCAGGGGAGGAAATATATTTCCCATATGGCTTCTTCTGTCCGTCTTCTACACGAGTCACTTGAAGATGACACATTTGTCCTCAAATGTTTTGCAGCCATAGTATTGGTGGCTTGTCTCCCTTCTGGTCACAAAGTGACAAGAGAAGCAGAGGAGTTAAGTGGAAAGTGGGTGTCGTTCATTCAAAAGAGTCCCCAAGCGCAACAGCCTCACGTCTACTCATAAACCTTCTGGGACCTTGAACATACACCAACCAATGTGGTTACTTTGAAATAGTCATACAACAGAGAAATGGCTTGTGTCTATTCATGTCAACCAGAACTGCTCTCTTCTAACACGGTGGGAGGCTGATGCAGGCATGAGACTCCGTTTTTTTGCTTGTGACCTTCAACGTGGGCTGATTTCATCCTCAGCCACAGACAATCTCATACCAGGATGTCATCYGTCACGAGCGTGTACTTCACTTAGGGCTTGTCTATGTTACTGTGTTGGGGGAAAGATCGAACCATAGCCAATACCTAAGTGAAGGACATCCGTACAGCTCTCGCTGTGCGTCACACGTGYGTCACACAARTAGACCTTCCAAGTTTTGCTCTTTAAGATTTAAGCCTGTGAGAACGTGAGAACGTAGATGCAACTGTATAGTGCTGTTGCAACCTCTCAGGTAAGATATCACATGCAGCTTATAGAGAAGCAGGGTGAATCAATGTTCTTGTTTCATCCTTTCCCTCGGCTTGAGGGAACTCTGGAGTTCTGGCCGACGGCTTCTGGCAGGTCCTGGCTGGACGGCTCTGGCAGGTCCTCTCGTGGCTGGACCGGCTTGGAGCCCTGGCTGGACGGTCTGGGACGGTCTGGTTCGCTGAAGGCTCTGGCTGATCCGGTCTGGCGGAAGGCTCTGGCTGATGCCGGTCTGGCGGGAAGGCTCTGGCTGATCCGGTCTGGCGGCCAGAGGCTCTGGCTGTTATCCGGTCTGGCGGAAGGCTCTGGCTGATCCGGTCTGGCGGAAGGTCTAGCGGCTCCGTGTCTGGCGGACGGTCTAGGGCTCTGTCTGGCGGACAGGCTTCTGTAGGCTCATGGCAGAGAGACGGCGGCTTTGCAGGCTATGGCAGACGGGCGGCTTTGTGAGGCTCATGGCAGACGGACAGTTCAAGACCCGCTGGGCCAGACGGGCAGTTCAGGCGCCGCTGGGCAGGAGGGCGTTCGGGCCGTGGGCAGACGGGCAGTTTCAGGCGCCGCTGGGCAGACGGGCAGTCCAGAGGCGGCTTCGTGCGCTGGCAGACGGGCAAGTGCAGCAGGCGCTGGGCAACGGCCGCCATCTGCTGCTGAGGGCACAGTAGGCCTGGTGCGTGGTATATGGCACTGGTGCGCGGAGAGGAGGAAACAGTTGGAGAGAGAACCGGAGAGACAGCCTGGTACGGGGGGGCTGCCACCGGAAGACTGGTACATGGAGGGGTGCACGGGTATACCGGACCGTGAAGGAGGACACGTGCTCTTGAGCACCGAGCTCTCCCCAACCTACCAGGTTGAATGGTCCCGTAGCCGCTGCCAGTGCGGCGAGGTGGAATAGCCCGCACTGGGCTATGCAGGCGAACCGGGGGACACCACCTGTAAGGCTGGTGCCATGTACGCCGGCCGAGGAGACGTACTGGAGGCCAGATACGTTGGGCGGCTTCATGACAATCCGGCTCGATCCCAACTTAGCCCTCCAGTGGCGGCAAGGTGGAATAGCCCGCACTGGGCTAAGCACGCGTACTGGGGACACCGTGCGCTTTAACGGCATAACACGGTGTGTCTTACCAGTACGACGCCTTTTACTCTCCGGTAGTCCACGGGGAGTTGCTCGGGTATCCTACCCCGGCTTTTGCCACACTCCTCGTGTGCCCCCCCCCAAGAAATTTTTGGGTCTGACTCACGGGCTCCCAACCGCGTCGCCGCGCTGCCTCCTCATACCAGCGCCTCTCAGCCTTCGCTGCTTTCCAACTCCGCCTTGGGACGGGCGATATTCCCTGGCTGAGCCCAGGGTCCTCTACCGTCCAGGATCTCCTCCTCCAAGTCCAGAAAGTCCTGGTTGCTCTGTTGAGCATTCCCTTGCCGCTTGGTCCTAGGTTGGTGGGTGATTCTGTAAGGGCTGTCGCTCTCCTCATCCTCGGACGAGGAGAGGAGAGAAGGATCAGTGGACCAATACGCAGCAATTAGGGAAATAAGCCATCTCTTTATTTGAAATGATGGCAACACGAAAACAAACACTTAAAATTACAAAACAAGAAAACGACGTAGACGAAACCTGAACATGAATTAACTAACTAAACGTAGAACTCACGGACAGGAAAGACTACATCAAAACGAACGAACAGCCAAACAGTCCCGTATGGTACATACATCGACGACACAGGAGACAATCACCCACAAACAAACAGTGAGAAACCCTACCTAAATATGACTCTTAATTAGAGGAGAACGCAAAACACCTGCCTCTAATTAAGAGCCATACCAGGAACCACACCAACATAGAAACAGATAACATAGACTGCCCACCCAAACACACGCCCTGACCATAAACACATACAAAAACAACATAAACAGGTCAGGACCGTTACA